>NW_010429783.1:16237-28285 GCF_000710305.1 Buceros rhinoceros silvestris | reverse complement strand
ACTCTTTCCATTCATATTGGGAAGGACCAGAAGATATTAAAGGAAACTTGAGGCAAAAATTGTTTCTAATAACTGCAATTAAAAACAAAAGCACCATTCTTACAGTCTTTTCAGCTGTTCATTCTTTCAAGCAATGTCAGCTCATACTGAGCTTTTCCAAAGTATTAGATAGATATAGCAGTATTGGAAGCATTAAAGTAGCACTAGGCAGTCTCTTAATGTATTTTGCAATAATTTTCCTTTCATCCTGAACTGCTATGAGTTGTTGTCATAACTGTCACGAGAAAAAAAGCTCTGCTAGTCATAGAGTGTGAACCCTCATTCCATTTGCATGAATTTGTGCAATTTTATGCTTCCTAGGTTTAACCAGTGGATTTTTAACCCTGATCTTGAGCTCCATATCTCACAAATTATTCCTTACAAGAATGGAAGGAGCTGATAATTCACCTCTCTGTAGCAACCATAACACATGTATAATTTTATTATCTTCCCTGAAGCTCCTTAGAATCTGAACTCAGATTTTTTCATCCCACCTGTTACAGGCACTTGTGCAATGGAGTAACATCAGTGTTTCAGCTTTGCTATAATTTATTAGGTAGCCTAAAACTGGCAGTTTACTACTTTTCTACATCATATTGTACACACATAGATCTGGATCTCAAAAGTGTGAGCTCAGATTAGTGTGAATAGTCTCCCTGCTGAAATGGTTGCAAATCAATGTCAACCCCCCCATATATATGCATACATGTGTATTTAAAATATCATATGCTTTATATTTATCTGGCTGATAAATATTTATACACATGTGTGTCTATTCATAGTCTACATACATGTACAGATTTTAAACATCCGAGTCAATCATTATTCCCAGTCTTTTGTACTTAATGCCCCTTTATATAGTAGGACTGGTTTACCTGCCATCTCTTTATGCTATTGATAGCTCTGTCCGTTGGACCACATTTGCACAAGGTTTTATAAAGCAGCAGCTGAGCCAGCTAATAGGATCAGATTCCAAGGCTAAGAAGCACATCAAGGTTTTTTGGTAGAAGAATGTGCAATGTGAGGAAGACTTGAAACACAGACTGTGCAAAGTCTTGTAACATTATTGCCTGCTGTTAGCCTGCAAATTTGATTTTCTGAACCTAAATCTTAAATGATTTGTCCACAAAAAGCTCACAACTGAAATTCAAAAGAAATTGTGATTGAATCTTGACGTTACTCTGAACTTCCAAGGGACTGGTTCCTCCCTCACAAATTTGACCACAAACATCTTTACTGTCAGAAAATGAATCTTTGACTCTTTTAGAATCTAGACAAGAATAGATAAAAAATGTTGAATTTAGTAGAGTGTCTCCTGCCAAGTTCAGCTAGATGAGTTAAAAAGCTGCAATTCTTATGAAGATTTTCATGAGAATAATATTAATAATGTCCCAAGAGTTAGTAGGGGCATGATCCTCTTTCTACTCCTGTGAGAGCCCTGCTACACAGCAGTCTGCTTCCTTTGTGACTGTCATCACAATTGCTTTTCTTAAGTCTCCTGGAAAAATATAGAAATTACCAAGGAACTAGCCTGGCACATATAGTCTGCCACCTTGATGCGGTCAACAGATATCCTGTGGCCAGATCTTCCCACAGAGTTCAATTGCTCACACAGAGCTGCTTTGGATTAGAAAAAAAATAAAATGTTCACAAGAAAAAGTTGATTGTCAGTTTTCAGCAGCAGTTTGTTTTCTTTTCTCTGTCTGGCTGTAGGATTTCCCATCTGAGATTTAGCAGGGTCAGGATTTTTGAGATCCTTTGTCTAATAGGATGGAAGAGATTTTGTATTGTCACTCATTAGCTTTAGGACGTGGTACAAGTTTTCCTGGGATGATGTACTGTGTTGGACCCTTGTGGCTCACATTACCCTGTGGACCAGCCCCTGGTGTCACTGTGCCTCTCCTTGGCCATGGTACTTCTCATCTAAGGGAGTGACTATTTTGAATTATTCCATCTTCAATTTACTGTAGCTCTTGATCAAAAATCAAGTTTATTCTTTCCATACTGACAGTACAAATATTCCTGATTGTCTTCTCCACCCTCCCAGTTCTGGGACCCACAAGTTAAAAAGGATGTTAATGAATGGAAGAGGATTTGGAGGATTGAGTAGAAACCCAGAACTTGCTCCTAAAAAATAAAATTTATTTTCTTTGGTTCTACTAAGGAAGGTTACTGATGCACTGATACACAGACAATAAAAATTCAATCTAGCAGATAAAGCAGTAACAAAATTCAGTGCCTGAAACTTAATTTTTTTTATTGGCAATAAGCTAGAACTTCACAGGGAGAAAAAATAACCACTGGAAGAACTTGGCTAGGAAAGTAGTGAATTTTTTTTTTTTTTTTTTTTTTTTTTTTTTTTTTTTTTTTTTTTTTTTTTTTTTTTTTTTTCTGGAAGAGATGTCTATTTTAAACACCAGTTAATTTAGGGAAGTCCTACAGTTCGTGTTATATGGAAGTTAATGTAGATTATTACAACGGTCATTTCTGCATTTAAAAATTGCATTCTGTATTTAAAAAATTGCTTTCTGTATGTTTTACTCTTTTGCATTTTCTGTTGGGAGTGACATGACAGTTATTTACTTGCTGAATACTAGCTGAAGAGAGTAAAGGTAAAACTTTCACAAATGGTCCTTCATTAGGAGCACTCCTGACAACTTGATTTATTGGTATACCTTAGGGTATGTAGTCTGATTAGCTGCTTGACCTTGACATACCTCCATTTCACTCATGGGATCTCTGAAATTTACTTTCGCACATTTTCTCTTCTCCTATATATGAGATACAATGGTTGTCACAGAGAATAAATCAGGTATTAACCTTGCCGCATCTAACAGTATAAAAAATATTCAGACATTTAGACATGAAGTGGTCATTAATATAATCAAAATTATTTGTAATATATTTTTGTTTTCCCTGTATTTTAGTCCCAAATTGTCTGGCCCCAGGGTGCCAACAGAGAGGCACTTTATTCTTCTGGCAAAGAGGTTGCTTGGAGAGATTCAAGGGACCTGATGAGATACATCCCAGAGGCCTGGTGTAGCTGCCAAGCCACTCTCCATGATACTTGAAAATTCCTGGCAGTCAGCTGAAGTCCCTGGTGACCAAAAAAAGGGAAACATTAGAACCCGTATTTTTAAAAGGTAGAAAGGAGGACCCTGGGAACTACCAACCTGTCAGCCCCATCTCTGAGCTTGGGAAGATCATGGAACAGATCCTCCTAGAAGCTCTGCTAAGGCACATGGGGTACAGGGAGATGATTTTAGACAGCCAGCATGGCTTCACAAAGGGCAAGTCCTGCCTGACCTACTTAGTGGCCTTTTATGATGAAGTGATTTATGAAGAAGTGGACAGGGCAAGAGCTATGGATGTCATCTCTCTGGATTTCTGTAAAGCCTTTGACATGGTTCCCCACAACATCCTGCTCTCTAAATTAGAAAGAGATGGATTTGATGGATGGACTCTTTGGTGGATAGCAAGTTGGTTGGATATTTCCATCCAGAGGGTAGTGGTCAACAGCTTGATGTACAGATGGAGATTGGTGACAGGTGGTGTCATTCAGGGATGCATACTGGGAACCAGTGCTGTTAATATCTTCATCAATGAGTGGGATGGAGTGCACCCTAAGCAACTTTGCAGATGACAGCAAATCAAGAGGTACAGTTGACACACCTGAGGAACCTGATGCCATTCAGAAGGACTTGGACAAGCTGGAGAAGTGCCCCATGTGAAATTCACGAGGTTCAACAAGACCAAATGCAAGGTGCTGCACCTGGGTGGGGTCAGTCCTTGGTTATCAACACGGGCTGGGGGATGATGTGATTGAGAGCAGCCCTGTGAAGAAGGACTTGAGGTTGCTGCTGGGTGAAAGGCTGGACACGAGTGGACAATGTATGCTCACATCCCAGAAAGCCAACCGTATCCTGGGCTGCATCAAAAGAAGGGTGGCCAGCAGGTTGAGGGAGGTGATCCTGCCACTCTGCTCTGGCAAGACCTCACCTGTAGTACTGTGTCCAGCTCTGGATCCCTCAACACAAGAACAACACGAACCTGTTAGAGCAGGCCCAGAGGAGGGCCACAAAAGTTGATCAGAGGGATAGTTGGGTTTGTTTAGCCTGGAGAAATGAAGGTTCCAGGGAGACCTTATTGTGGCCTTCCAATACTTAAAGGGGGCTTAAAAGAAAGGTGGGGATGGTCTTTCTAGAAAAGCCTGTTACGACAGGACAAGGGGTGACGGTTTTAAACTAAAGAAAGTAGTTTCGGACTAGATCTAAGCAAGAGATTTTTTTACAATGAGGGTGGCAAAACACTGGCACAGGTTGCCCAGAGTGGTGGTAGATGCCCCATCCCTGTAAACATTCCAGGCCAGGTTGGATGGGGCTCTGAGCAACCTGTTCTAGTGGAAGAGGTCCCTGCCCATGCCGGGGTGGTTGGACTAGATACCTTTTGAAGGTCCCTTCAAGCCCAAACCATTCTAGGATTTTATGGTTCTCTGTTTGAAAGCATGATTTCTGAGGAGATGTTATTGCTAAAATCCTCGCTGATATAAATGAGAAAAAATATAATTTAGTGTCTTTCTTGCCTTTAGCAGAGACCACACAGTGACTATATAAGATAATTTGTCTGATAGAAATGAAACTTGTCGCCAGAGTGTGTTGAATGTCAGAGCTGTCCCCTGAGATTCTTATATTTGTCAACATTAAAGGGTGCACATTCACTCAAGTTGTAGAGGCTCATGCTTTTAGCACTAAGAGATTCTGAGTGATTCTATCACGGTACGTAAATTACAGCCTCTCTACAAATACTGAGTTAAGGAAGTACTTCTATTTTGGTTATTTTAATGATAATTTACAGTTATTTTAAAAATTCTTTATGTAATTGCAGTGGTAATAGGGTCAAGTTTAAGTGATGAAAAATAAGGACTCAGACACTTAGCATGAAACAGTCCCTGCTGATGAGATCTATTTATCCAATCAGATGACAAATGGATCCTGTGTCCAGTTTTAGGCCCATCAGTAGAAAAATAAACATTGATAAACTAGAGGGAGTTCAGGGTTGATCCACAAAGGTGGCAGGGGCTGAAGCACTTACCCAGAGGCTGGGAGAGCTGGGTTTGTTCATCTTGGAGCAGAGACAGCTTCATGGGACCTAAGAGCATCTTCCCAGGGCCTATAGGGAGGTTATCATGGAGTTGGATTCAGATTTTTAAAGCTGTGATTGCCATGAGAAAAGGAGAAAACAGACATATAGACTGGAGTGAAAGTTATAAGGACAAAGGTTTTCCCCATGAGGACAGCTAGGCAGTAGCACAGAGAGAGATGTTATGCAGTGCCCATCCTTGGAGGTTTTTCAAGACCCAGTTAGATGAAGTTCCAAGCAACCTGGTCTAACCCTCTGGATGACCTTGCTGACCATGTGATTGGACCAGCAACCTCCCGAGGTCCCCTCCACTCTGAATTATCCTCTGATTCTATAATCGCTCTGACTTCCAGATTCTATAGGTCCCTCCATCTGTTAAATAACTGATTTTGGTATTGCAATAAGCATCACGTATCTGTATTGCACTGAAGTGAAATTTGCTGCAGGGCAGGGCTGTGAAGTATTTTCAGTTTATTCAGAAGGCAAGCAAAGACAAGTATTTCCATGTTCTGAGAGACAGAGTTGATTGAAAGCCCTTTGACACCAATTTGGATTAAACAGAGAAACTGGAAGAAAAAATGTACTTATTTGTATTGATTTAAATACAGAAAATTCATTTAAGGATGACTTAAGTCCTTCACTGTAGGAAGAACATAGAATATTAAACATCTAGCTTTAGGTTTTTGAACTTATTAGTAAGGAGGTTTTCCTATTTAGGAATTTCAGCAATTTGTTCAGGGGAAATAGTCAAAATAAAGCATGAGAACAGTAAGGGATTTTTGCCCCAGTACTGGGAGCTTGTTGGTATGACAGAGTATCTAAATGACAAGCTGTCTGTTTAGGTTCACAGAATTTGGCTGAATGTATAGTTAATGGGTAGAAGACATAAAGTATCCTCAAGAAATATCAACTTTAATTTTAAAATAGTGGTTTTACATGTGTCCCCCAAAACTGACAGATTTCTAAGCTTATATGATGTATGAGGAAAGAAACAGATACAAACTGAGACTTGCATCACCTGTTTGTGTGGCACTGTGGCATTTGAAGGTCAAACTGCAATGAAAGCTCTGGGTCCATGAGCCAGAATTCCTTGTAGGGGGACAACAGGTAAAAACACCTCCACGAGTCTGTCAGTGGATCTGGCACAAATGATCTGCCAAACAGGAAATATTGAAGGATACCCAGACTCGATTGAGAAGCAGACAGATTCTTCCTGATTTTCCTCTTTTAAACCTTGATGCCTCATCTAGGAAGAGCATGTTCTCCTCTGCTTAGCACCTGATCATGGTCGCTACTATCTGGACCATAAGATCGAGATCTATATCCTCCTGTACATGCCATCTTTCATTTATGAAAGAACAGATTAATGCCACAGACAAGGTTTGGGGGATAAGAGAATATACAGGGGAACCTAAAAAATAGTGTTTGTCTACTGCATTTGTTCTTTCAAAATTTACTTACATCAAAAATTGCAAAGGAATTGCAAATGTCCCCCTTTTGATACTGTTTCTGTGATTCAACCAGTAAGAATAGACATACCTTGTTGAAAATCACACATTATACAGAAATTTTGGGCAAATTTCTTTGGTGTAAGATGAAGTATGGAGAAAACAAAATTATTTATTCCACTCTAAACTGCATTTGTCAACAAAGTTAATGGATAGATAGTGAGTTGCCTCTGCAAAGGATGTCATGTTCTTCCTTCTGTAAAGAAGAGGGATGTCTTCCATTGTTCCGCCAGTTTTTGCTGTTGTGAGCCATACTTGAAACCTTCCTCTCAGATCTGAAGACATATTAAGCTTGACCTTCCATGTTTAGCCAGGCAATTCAAGGCCATATATGGGTTAGAATTAATCTGTAGAAAACTTACATTTTTAAGATTCTTGTGAAAGTTTACTGAAATCGGCTGCCACGGGAAAATATTCAAAAGCAAATGAGAAACCAGTTTCAGAATTGGTCTGAATGACAACTCCTGAAAGGTTGTTTGGCTCTGAGATTTCTGAATGACAAGCCATCACTCCATAGAAAGACGCGTGACGACCGCTTACACACTGCAAGTGTGCTGGAGCTCTTCTCAGAATGCTTGCAGAAACCGTATGTTTCTCATCATTGACATAATTGACAAGGGCAGACTCCGTGCAAAACAACCTTGGAATATATTCTGAAATACATACACATGTATATCCTTGAATACACCACTTTGCTTTTTCTTATTTATACATGAAGATAAAAAACAAGTAAACTGTAAGATCTCTGAACCTTCACTGAGGTACATACAGAAACCTTCATACCTGAGATATTTACCAGCTATTGAGTAGTCTGCTGGAGGCAAATAGAATTTCCATCCCATTCATAGCTGATATATTGGATATGCCTTCTCTACAGACACTGTGCCATGAACATCTATGCCAGCTCTGCTGAAAGTCATTATCTATAAGATCTAAGGAGACTGTTCAGTCATTATCTTTGCCTACAAAATGTTTCAGGAATGGTTCACAAGTCTTCTGGAGAATTTCACTGCAGTAATATAAGAAGGCAAAATGACACTTAAGAAGAACTGTGGACAAAACAAATCTGGACTATAATTTACTTTCCCAATGATCCCAGTGACCAAGAACACAACCGGCAAGTTAACTAGAAAACAATGCACCTGAACCAAGACTGGAATAAACAAAAGTAAAGCAAAAAATGAACAAAAAAATATTTTTTTTTATATAAATGTGTGCAGTTTTACTTTCAGAGGAAGTGCTCCGTTTGCTCTGCTGATGGACTTAACCTTATCTATATTATACCAAGATTAATCAATTTCAAACTAAACTTTTCAAAGGACCTGATTTCTATTCTCTGATGAGAGGTAACTGTATTACATTATTTTCCGTGGTCACGTTATTTTACATTTTATTTACTTCCTTTGCCTTTGGTCTTTTGAATCTGCAATTATAGGTGTTTAAGTCTTTTTCTAGAATACTTATTTCCAAACCTCAGCACATGAATTTGTGCCATCTCTCAGAGGTAGTTATAGACCACTTCACATCTTCAGTCTCAGGTGTCTAATTCAAACCCTTGTAAAAGCAATAGGCTTCTATTGACCAGCTACAGATTTCTG
This sequence comes from Buceros rhinoceros silvestris, assembly GCF_000710305.1. Lineage (NCBI taxonomy): Eukaryota > Metazoa > Chordata > Aves > Bucerotiformes > Bucerotidae > Buceros > Buceros rhinoceros. The sequence goes on along the minus strand of NW_010429783.1, from coordinate 20,001 downwards.
TAACGTCTCTTCATGACCCTCTGAGGATTCCAGGACTGTTGGTCAGAAATCACTGTTCTACTGCTTTACTTGCCAAGTGTGTAAGTACTTGTTCAATATCTTGGATTTTCTTTATCATATTGGTTATATCATAATCCCATTCACCTATTACTTTAAGTGCAGACAGGGGAGCAAAACTAGTTCTTTCTACAGACCAGCAATAAAAATGTGTACAAAGGAGTAAAGATTAAATATTACCTAATACAGCATAGGGAACTTGAACAATACCACAGTGCAACCTCCTGTGTTAAATAATAAGATAGTTGGATTAACTGACATGATGAAAAACACAAATGAGATCCTTCCACATGCAATAGACTTTACATTATTTATTTATGATAGGTATATATGTCTATAGCTGCTATTTGCATAGTTTTATTATAGACACTCAAATAGATGAGTGTATTTACATTTTCTAGGGTATGTAAAAAAAATTACTGTTAGAATTTCAATTCAATAGAGCATGACATAAGATGGGATATATATATGTAATGTACAAATTAGTGTTACAAGGAAAAAGTATCGATCCTCCTTGCACTTTTAATTAGGAAGAATTTCTAGCCTTTGTGTGTATATATATATATATATCTCCCATCTTATGTATCATTTAACTTCCTTTTCAACTCCAACTTAAGAGAACTAAGAAGCACTGAAATAACTTGGAAGTGTTTCAATAATGGTGGCATTTAAAAGGAAGGATTTAACAGGCAGAAATACTCAAGCTGCATTTGTGAGGCTAAGGAGCAGGTTTACGTGATAGCAATCATCTTTTGTGTTGTCTACTGAAAATCAATACCTACCCAAAGGCATTGCTTCTCTGACATTACAAGGGTTTGCAGAGAAGGAAATAGTTTCCTACACTCTTTATAAAGTCAGTGCAGTAAAGTGGACAAAGGCACTTCCATTTCTTCTTTGTTATTTGAAAGCCTTTTGCTTCCACTGAAATTACAAGCAATAAATATGAAAAGCTGGCAACTTGAATGCATGTTGGATTCAGTCTGCTAGCCATTTGAAGCTGGACAATTAATGCAGCATTATGCTGGTGGCACTTCTGCCACCCTTTTTTCTCCAATGTCTTCCCAAAATGCAGACGATTATGTTGTCAGACTCCTCAGACTGAGCTGGAGGGTTTCCGCCTGTGTACATTAATCACCAAACAGGTAGACGAAAGATGGAGTTCACCACATTGTAAAGTTCTTTAAAAAGTCAATGTAAACTCCTTTAACATAAGTAATTTCTAGATTTTCTGTTCTGTAGAACAATAATAAATACGTAAGTTGTTAAATGAAACGTGTGTATCCAAGTTGTTTTAAATTTAAAACCATCATCTTTGTCCTTCTTTAACAGTATCTAACAATACAATTAGTTCAACAGTAAAAAAGTCTATGAGGTTAAAGGTTGAATTTTCCTTTATTTGGAAATTGTTTGGAAAGTACTACGGTTGTAAACTAATCTCCTGTGTACTTTTAAAAGAATTAGTTAGTTCACTGCTCTGCTGATCAGAGTAAAAACCTCTTGCTTCACCTTTTACTAATGAAGGACCAACACAGTTGAGTGATTTCATACTTGCCTTGTATTACTTTCCTTACATGTTTCAGAGGAATCCTTTGCCATCTTCTACTCAGTTTTATCAGAGCATTGTAGACAAAATAATGATTTTGAGAAAATAATCTGAAGATCAAGGAAATAGTAAAGTGGCTCTAAATACACTTCATTCACTCTCATTTAATGCCGGATATCTACACTATAAGCAGCTGCAACTGATCTAATTGTTCAAATTCCTTACTTAATCTATTGCAATTCCTTCATGTCAAGTTGACACCTAAAAAAGGTCAAAATATTCAGGCCTTTGAAGTGTCTGTTTCTTTGCATTGTATTTAAAGAAACGTTGGGATGACTGGTTTGGATGTAGCTCTCAGGCACATTGAGAATAAAATTTAGCATGTGCAAATACTGCTTTTGTGGTGATGTGTTATAAGGAAAGAACTCAACTATATTCCAAGCAAAAAAAAAAAAAAAAATCCCAAATAATAGGAATAACAATTTGAAATGTTGTTGTATTACATTCAAACTAATTTGCATGGAAATTAATTAAAGAAACCTCACTTCCTCAGCACTGACATTATACTATTACCTTAAAGTATAACTACACATGGGTTTCCTCAAAGACTCATCGGCATTACTTATTCACACTACCATTCATTGTAGGGTTGCTTACATTTGATTCACATGTGGTAGGCCATAAACCTTTATGATGCGACTTTATCTGAATCGATAACTGTAAATATTCTAACATGAAGTTTTTACTTGGAATGAGCTTAATCACAGTCAGCCTACAGTCCATGCTTATATTGTTAATGGGAAACATGTAATATTTAGTAGTAATTGACTTGGATAAAATGAATGTATGCTACCACTGTAGTTGTTCTTGTCAATAATTTGTAATTATGCTGATAAAAATCCCATTTCATCTCCTTAGAGTGTGAAACATATAAAATGGGTTATAATGAATTAAACAAACTAGTTTATATTGAATTATATTGATAGCATGGATGCAATTCTCCTCAGGTATTTTGGTACCATCTTCTTAAATACCAGAAGAAATCTCTCAAATAAGATTTCTTCAATCATTATTAAAGTGATAACACTGGAATAATCTGATATAACTTTCCTATTCTTTCCTACATTTCACTGAAAAGCCTTCACTGTTTTTCATTCTTCATCTCTTCTAAGAGTGTCTCTTAGTTTGCTGGGGTTTTTTCGTATAAACAATTTATGAGTAAAATCTATTTTAAAAGTAATATTCCAATGTATACAAACTTTTATGTACACATTTAACCAGTTGCATATACCCGATGATTTCAGGGCCACCATTTCTAGAAGGGAATTTAGACAATCATGTTTATTTGCAGGGTCAGCTAGACTCACTATGAGATTGATTCAGAAACTCAGATATTTTCCTTTAAGAAAAGGAAACTGTAAAAGTCTTCTGTATCTCAACTTCATCAGAATATTTTTTCTTAGACTTAGACATTTTTCACTGTAAGATGTTTTCTGAAATGCAAATTCATCTCATAACTTTTCTCTAAGCCTTTCGGATTTGTCGACCTCATTTTAAAGGTATGGCATCAGAACAACATATACTTACGTGACAGAGAAATTTTCAAAGGCCCTGATTTTCAGACAGCAAAAACTCAGCCCTTTTTGGTAAAAACAACTATAGCTCTCAGTTGAGTGAGAGAAAACAAACTACTTTTACAATATATTATGTTAACCACCTAGATGCCGACAGGTACGAATAAGGTATTCCTCCTGAAATATTGCAGACATATATGCAGATTTTTTTTTTTTTAACTTCTTAGGGGTTGATTTTGCCCACACTACTCACAGAACCCAGTGCTTTCTTGTGGCAAATCTGTGTCTAAACACAAGCCTGTGGTTATAGTCAACCACAACTTTAAGGCTTACAAGTGCTGTGTAATTCATTAGTAGTAATGCAGGAGGAAGTGTGGATCTTTGGTAGGACACCCAGACCTATCCTGTGAGAAACTTCAGTTGACCTAAATGGAAATATCTGCCTTTCAGGGTATTTTTTTTTTCAAAGGATTGCCTGCTGCCGTTGTTAGGTATGGCTGCAGGCTTCAGCAGAGTGGTCTAACATTTGATTCTCTCTCATATGGTCATCAGTATATACAAGAAGGGAAGCTTCTATCTGAGCATTCCTG
>NW_010429783.1:0-16143 GCF_000710305.1 Buceros rhinoceros silvestris | reverse complement strand
CCTGCTATTCTTGCCGCTGCTCTAGTAATATTACCGAATTACCCATAACTCCCAAACCAACACCTTCACAGCTTTGTGCATAATTTCAGTATCAGATGTCTCTGCGACTGTTACAGCTGGGACATACTTGGCACTAACCTATTTTGCCCTAGGAGGGCCAGTTAAAAAGAGAAGCAGTTATTAGATTGCTTAAAGAAATCAATCCATATTGTGGAGTATCTAACTGACTTAGTTCAGAAAACATTTTTTACTTCTATTTCTATTGATCAACAGGCAATAATATAAAATTGTGACAAATGATAAAGGAGTTTAAATGATCAGATGAACTACTGAGGGATTGCTGCCTGATGTGCATTCCAGCAACAAAGACTCTGACTATTTCTTTGAGTTACCTTGTTTCTACATGGCAGCCTGCACAGCACTCCTGATGTATCTGCGTCTTAATTCACTTTCTTATACAGATATCTTTGGTAGGATATAATTTTGATAAGAAGCACAGTAATTTTGAGAGAAAAAGAGAGAGGAGAGACTGAATGCTAAACAAGATCTTTGACACCAGCATGTAACAGAATTAGAATATAAGTGTCATAGAAGAATAACATCAGAATACAAAGAGAGAGGCGGGAGAAGTAAATGCCCTTCAGAAAGCGTTTGAAACAGACAAGCTCTCATGAAGTTATGAAACCGGCTACAACGGTTTGAATTTACTGATAGGACAAATGAATAAATAATGTGCCATTCATTGGCCACATATTAGATTGTTAAATGAACGGTCAAGCCAGCTTGACAGGGATTTTAATTGATGTGTTTTAATTTGCAGATTGGAAAGGTTAAAGTACGTAGACAGTGATTTATAGTAGCTAGCTGACTGGTGACAATTTATTTATCTTCAATGACTCTTACTTGTTCAATTACATGCTCATGTACTAAACTGTGATTTGCAGTGACTTGTATCACCTTGATATTAAGCATAATAACATGTTCCAGTACAAACTGCCTTATCAAAAACATTACCTGGAATCGTATGTAACAACCACCTGCTACTTAGGGAGCACTCTGTGTTTGCAAGGCCTTCATTTCCGCCTGAACTATTCAGCTAAGACCAAGGTCTTCCAAATTTACTCCTTGCATGTGTCCAAGCACTTAGTTATCTTGTCACAATTGACTTGTGGGTCATATTGGCCACTACAACCCTTAGAGAAAAGCAAATAAATAATTTCTGGGAGATTATGACCACCTTCTTTTCTTTATGACTGACTAGAAGTGTATTATGGAGGCATTTATAACATTAGTCTAGTGAAAAGTCAGCACTGTGAATCGACTTGTATAGAGTGGAGTCGGAATTTGATATGTCATACTTCACAGAGATGATGTCAGCAAACCTCCAGCTGTTCCTGAAACCTGGACAGTCCTGCCATTTTCCAAGCCTTAGATCTGAACAGCAGCTCTCAGATATTATACTTGTCCTAGTTCATGCACATGTAACTTGCAATTCTGGAGAAAAACAAAGAAAACAAACAAACAACCCTCTCCATTTACTCAAAATATAATTAAGTCAGACTCCCCCCTCCCCCCCCCCAAACCAACCAACCAAAACATTATTAAATAGGTCTGCATGCTATATTTAGAGCAGGGACCCTGGTAGGGCAGGATTTTATTCTATTTTCTGCAGAGTCTTTGTCTGTACCACCTTTAGTGGATTTATGCCACTAAATAAAAATACCCATGAAATTTAAGAAGTCTTTGACTGGGTCCCCTTTGTAGTCAGTAAAGAAAAACAATAAACTCTTGGGTAGGATTAATATCTTTTAAATTAGAGACCTGAACTAGGTCAGATGAAACAAGTTGTGGAAATAGGGTAGTATTCTGTCAGTGTAGTACAAAAGAAGGAAGATAGCCTCAAATTCAGAATCAGTGGAAGTCGTAAAGATTTTAATTTAGGTGAGTTTCAAGCCGTCTCTTCCGAACCTGAGAAAGCTTACTTCTTCTGCCACCTTTCTCTGATGAGAATCATTTCTTAACTGTTTTATAACATTTCTTCTGATAAATTCCAGCTGTGGCAAAGCCAGATTTGGAATTTAAGAGTTGTAGGAGGAAGGATCCTTGAGGTTGAAGGTTTGCAACATTGTCCTGTGCATATGGAATTGAAGCCGTGGAATTGAATGGAAGTGAATCTTTGGGACCAGAACCCTTGAACTAGAAGTTTTAAATATATGTATAAGCAATCTTTTACTCTCTGATATGAATTACCTCAATGAAATACAGAATAACTTATCCTTAATGACTTGTTCACACAGAGTGTCAGAAATGTGGATTTTTTTCTCTGTATTGCTAACACTTGTACAGATCAGCCTCCTGTGAACCACAACACCTATATAGTGATTTTCCAATAAACTATTGGGTGGAGATTAGTCACTGTAATTCTATATGACATCATATGACAAGAGACTGTACTGTGATAGTCATTCCATGTTTAATCATGCAAAACCATTACTGGCATTACTAGCTTTAGTCAGTAATTAAAGAAAAGTCCTATCTAGTTGAAGAACAACAAACAAAATTATATTTGCAATACATCCTTGAATGTTTGGGATTAATTTTATTGGAAAAAGTGACTAAAAGAGCAAACAAGAGAAAGGGAAGACGTCCTCATAAGTACAGAGGAAAAAAGTAAGAAAGTAAAATCATCAGTATCATGTATGCAGAATTTATGCAGGTTAGTATATCACTCAATGTGTATTAAAAAGGATGTAAAGAGAGATGTATGTTTCTCAAGACACAGACAACAAGTAAAACACTGTGTTTACAAAAAAAATCATGGTATATATTACTCAAGTGAAAACATATTTGCTTGGAAGCTCTGTAAATAGTGCCGTTTATTGACCCACTTTATTTTGGTGATTAAATGTTGGCAGCTGTATTTGAAAATCTTTCCTTTCATTTGATACTTATGTTGATTGTTTATTTGTTTGGTTTTAGCTGTTGCTCCTAAATGATAGATCATGAATGGAATGAAAGAATGAAAAAGGCTTAGCTATAGTATTTCCACTTGGTTCTGTGTTTTGGCTTGATATTGCAGCTGAGAAGCAAGCTGAAATAAATCTTGTAAGAATAGATGAAATCTGACAGACACATAATGATTGTAGTTAATTAACCATAACCATCAACAACTGTAACCACTGACTTCCCAGATATCATGCAATTAACATGGCAAGTTGAATCATATAGCATCTCTGTAATTTTCAACACAATCTTGTTATTTTATTCTATATATATTTCTTCAAATAGAGCACTTCAGGATTTATGAGTGCAGAAATTCTACTGAAGTTCAGGGAGATTTCGTTATCTACAAATTCCCTTTCTTCTTCAAGGCTCTGGGAAGAATTAAGGTTTATTGATGATACTGATGGTATTCATGGATGCTATTGAAACTGGCATAACAAAATGAAAAATTCTTCAAAGCTCCCAATATATTTAAGGCTTCTGGAGTACCCTTCCATGAATTATTAGATTATATAAAAAATGAGTAGCTGGTGACAAGAAAAATGTGGAAGAAGCATATCAATTTGTGTTTTATATAAAAAATCTATGTAGGATCACAGCTAATTGATATTTTAATTGAAAAGTAGTAATGCCTTTTAGTAAGCATGGCATAGTAAATAGAGGGAAATTCTATTTTTTTACCTTCTAGAAAGTATTCTAATTTTCGCAGAATCATTGAATCATTTGTTTGAAAGAGACCTTTAACATCATTGAGTCCAGTTGTTCACCCTGCACTGACAGGTCACCATCAAACCATGTCCATCAGCACCTACACCGACATCTCTTTTAAACACTTCCAGAGATAGTCACTCCACCACATTCCTGGACAGCCTGTTCCAATGTTTCACAACCCTTTCTGTAAATAAATTTTTCCTAATGTCCAAACTAAATCTCCCCTGGCACAACTTAAGGCCATTACCTCTTGTCCTGTCACTTATTACATGAGAGAAGAGACCAACCTTTCAGGTAGTTGTAGAGAGTAATGAGGTCTCTCTTGAGTCTTCTTTTCTCCAGACTAAACAACCCCAATTTCCTCAGCCACTCCTCCTAATATTTATACTCTAGACCCTTCACCAATTTTTTTGCCCTTCTCTGAACACACTCCAGCCCTCAATGTCCTTCTTGTAGTGAGGGGCCCAGCACTGGACACAGAACTCAAGGTGCTGCCTCATCAATGCTGAGTACAGGGGGACAATCACTGCCCTGCTCCTGTTGTCCACACTATTGTTGATACAAGTCAGGATGCCAATGGCCTGACAATCACTGCCCTGCTCCTGTTGGCCACACTATTGCTGATACAAGCCAGGATGCCATTGGCCTTCTTGGCCACCTGGGCACACTGCTGGCTCATACTCGGCTGGCTAATATTCAGCCAGCTATTGACCAAGATATTTTCTAAATAATAATAATGAATTAATCATTAAAAATAATCTAATTTGTGAAGGAAATTAAAAACAAACAAAAATTATACTATATTTCTATCAAGAATCAATAAATCATTTTAGGAAATAGTTCTCTATATTTCTTATCTTCACCAGGATAGTTAATTACTATAATATATTGTATTATGGTAGCATGTATTAGCCACATTTATGGTTTTGTGACTTCTCTGTGATAGAAAATGTAGAAAATACAACAGATGTTCTCTACTTACAAGATAAAACCACTGTCGACAGCTAGACAAAGGTGGATAAAAAAGCAGGACAATACTACTGACTGCAGTAAACCGGGTATTTTTGAATTGTTATTTATAAAAATGATACGTTGTTCCTGTAGTTAGCTACTCTCCTTCATTTTGCAGTGAAAATTTAGTTCACAGCTAATGAATCAAGGCTGTATACGTTATAGTTCATGCTGACATCATGATAAAAAGAAAACTCTTTACTTTTTCTGAGAAAAAAATCTTTGTAGTATCTGAGAAAGACTCAGGAAGATGTTGATTTAAATATAAGAAAATAGATGATCTTGTATCTTCTTTTCTTCATCATCTACATTTTCAGACAGGAGTCTTTAAGCTTCCTCTTGTACTGCTTGTCATCTTTTGTTGGCACTCCCTGAAAACACCTGTAAAACCACCCCCTTGCCTTAAAACTTTTCAGTGCCTCTGTAGATGTGCAGAGACACAGGGTGGCACAGAGGCTTAACATACATCACTGCTTCTCTGTACTCTTTTTTTGGTGTCTTGTTATATACTTGTTATATACTTGCATAGTAATTTCTTTGAGAAAAAAAATGACCTTTTTCAGGTCATGTCAGACTGATGATCCATGAAGGATCATCAAAAAAAGCTCTGTGGCAACAAATAATAACAGCAGCAATGATAATAAGTTCGATACATTCTAAAGTACTTGAATCTTGCCCTTATTTTGTCACCTAAAAGTCATATGATAATGTGATTTTTAAAAGTTCAAGATGTACGCTTTTGCCATTAACCATGGTGAGATGAAGTTTCTGTCATGACAGAAATAGTTTTGTCTGAGCCTCCTTTCCCACCTTTGCTAGTTAATGTCTTCAGTATTCCAAGTTGCTCTTACGTCCAACCAGTGACTATAATAATATGCTCCGCCTATTTAATATGGTATTCCTAGAAAATAGGTGTATGTCAAAACAAAATGATCTAGCAATTTCTTGATATCCTATGAGTACTGCATTTAATTCATCCAATTTAAAAGTTCCCTATACAACCACATGTCATTTATTTTTAATACTTACCTTTCATTCCTCTACAGCCTGTGTTTATGGGCTATTAAACACAACGTTTATATTTCCCATTGTTTAGAGTGTACAGTCAAACCATGTTTTGATTTAGGTTATAATGGAATTTTGAAAAACATGTTTTTAATGGAATTCTTTTCTAGTAAATTTTACCTTTTTAAAAGAACTACCATTCCAGCTCAAGGTCTATTTCTTTGTCCTGTCTTTCAAATAAAAGGAGAGGAGGGCTACCCTCTCTATAGTGACAATGCAATGAATAAGTTTGTCCTTGGCCTGACAGAAGAATTTTGCCTTGCATAGAGCTCTTTTTACCTTATTGGAAAGAATATCGCCTGCTTTCACTTATCTTCAGATAACTTCAGCGTACATCTTTAAACATGGACATCGTATGGTATGTATTAACACAAAGTAATGTAAGGATAACTATAAAGCAGGCAATATAAATAATAAATTTGCACATAAAATAGTATAAACTCACAGAGTTGGGCTGGCAGAGGACATTGTTCTGCACCAACCTAATTTCTGCTTTAAAAGTGAATTGAAAAGTTAAAGTCACTGACAACAAACTACAGTCTTCCGCAGCTAGCATGCTTGATTGCCAGGCAGTAATTGCCTAAAATGAAAGCAAAATCTGTTTTTCATTTTTTGTTTGATCTTAAATTTATAGCAATCATCAGTGAACTGTTGTCTGGGTCACAAAAAAACCTGCCTATTCGCTCTTGCCCCCATCGACTGATGAACACAGAGAAGGAATGGTCCCTCCTATGAGCGCCTAAAAGACAAACTACAGTAAAGGCGAATTGGAATTCTACTAAGTGGTTAAAATGCTCCAACTTTTGTACAAGTCCTTCTGTCAATGGCAGAATATTTCCCCCTTTATTTAGTTGTTTACTTCATTGCTAGTCCTGCAAGGCTTTTCTGTTACTTTGGCTGCCTTGAGATTTTTCTCGTTTGTTTTCCATTACTCCTTTCACCTTCTGCAGAAGTGTTTTGTTTTCTGTTGGGTCTTATTTAAACTGACACTCTCGTGGTGGTGAGTGCCATTCTTTCACATAAGTGTATGTGCTGAGAAAAACCCATGCTTCAGCTCCATTCAGAATGCAGATAACCACTGCAGAGTCTATCGTATCACTTGGCAACTGCTTTGGATCAGAGATCTGAATGGTTTTCCCAAGTTTATAACTTCTGTCGTAGATCAAGTACTACACTGAGCTAATTTACCTGAAGGATAAGTAGGACACCCAGAAAGTTTTGCACTAACCCCGCTGGATTAATGCTTTGCATCTTCACTGGCTCTGGAATTTCTCTGCTTTTCCCCTTTCACAACGGAGACCACTCCTGTGTCACAGGTTGTTCTCCAGTTTCACAGTATAATATTTATTTAATTTAATATTTTTTACTAATAAAGATAATTGTGCTACTCTCACCAAACACACTCAGTTCTAAAAGTTCTTTGCATGTTGTGCAAATATATTGCTAATGCTATATTTACTTGAGAAATGGTGATTAAAACTTAACTGTACATTTTCAAAGTGGTCAAGCTGTGTCTCATGCTACAAGATATGGAATTATTATAGCTAATATCCCAGGAGCTGCTCTGAAAATAATATGATAGCTGTTATCATCTTTGCCGCTAGCACTGAGATAAGGGTAAATAAATCTAATCTTTCAGGGCATAAGATGAACACCTGTGGAGCACAGAAAAGCATTTTCTCATCGTAATACGATGAACAGACTCATTCTGTATGTGACATTTCACACACGTTGCAGGTATATACTGCACCAGGAATATTGAACCGATGGCCAGCATCGCTGTGTTGAGAGGCTGCAGTCCTCACCTCTGACCACCCTTTCCTTTTTACTTAGTTTTTTAGAGGTTTTAAGTAAAATGGTAAGGTCCTGAATACTTTCTTACTAGTTGTCTTTCTTCTTTTTTCCATATGGAGAGATATGAAATGTCTGAGACTTGCAGGAAATAAATTAAATTTCCCTTTCATTTGATCCTTCCATATTTGATTTATTATTTTAATGTGGGGGAACTGCAAGCATGGTACTTCACTTTTCCTTCCTTTTAAACTTTCTTACATTTATTTGTTTTTAAGCTAAATCCCTGCTTTTGTATCTGTTAATCCTTTTTTTCACTGTATGCTAACAACAATTTCAATTCAGAAGTAACTTATAGATAAAAAGAGCTGAAATTCAAAGCTCTTTGTTAACTCCCTTCATTAATTTGAAATTAATTGATTCAAAAAATAGAAACTTGAATCACACACAGTACTTTCCTTTTGAACTAAAAAAGAAGATCCTTGTTTTTCGTTTGGAGAAAAAAAAAATTGTCCATCACAGGGCACATACAAAACAGGAAATTAGAAAAATAAATTGTGAGGTTGCTATAGACAATTGGACAGTAGCATTTATTAACCTGAGGAAAAAAAAACCAACAAACAAACAGCAAAAACTATAAAACATTTACTTCTGTCCACAGAGTTACAATTTTTATATCACAAATTTCCGTTATTTTGTGTTGACTGACTTCCAAGTTCTACATCATAGATAGTAAAAGACTTAATATCATGGATGAAGACACAAAACCCATGCAACATTCTACATTAAATTTAAATATTTTATCCTTCAGGAGAGATATGTGAATTATAAATTTTTCCAGGAAAATAGAAAATATTTTCCCTATTGAAATATTTCTTAAAATAATCCATTATTTCAAATTGAGTTTGGAATTGAAGTCAAAAGACTGAAGTTCTTTTTCTTTTATAATAAAAACATTTCTGAAAATTCTGATTACTTATTTTCAGACTTAAATTGCAGAAAGTCTTTGAAAACAAATCTGAGACTTTTTTTTAGAAGTAGAAAAGATTGTTTATTTGTCCTGCTTTCTGTATAAATTGCAGAGAATCCCTCCTCACATTGATATAAATTTTTACTATTGAACTCACAATATTTTCATTTATTCAGCTACTGGATTCTCTGATACAAATGTGTTTTAAAAAAAACCCCAACCTAATAAAAACTCCTTTTATAGTACATATAGCATCCATGGCAGCATGGATTTCAGGTAGACAGTAGTATTAAAACTCTTTTTCTGATGTCTGCAGCATAGGTTGTTTTTTTCCTCCAAGTGCTGGGTAAAGAAGTACTGCTATGATAACGTCTATTCCAATACACAGAGAAATGGCCTATGTGTTCTCACAGAGCAGCTATTCTGGTTTCAGAACATCTTAACAAAAGATTTTGAATCCATGGCACATCAGTTCAAGTTCTGTCCACATTTTAAATTCACTGAGGTTTGATCGTGCACACAGTCTGGGACTTCGAAAGCATTTGAGGAGTAAATCAAACTGCATGTTTTAGGACAGCTGTACAGAGAATATTCATCATATTTTCTTGAGAAGGAAGGCTACAAGAACAATTTTTTAGAAGATCAGTGCCATTCTTGTCTGAAAAATCGACCTTGAAAAAAATCCTTATAGACACACACTGGTTTTACAAGGACTCAGCAATAATGCACTAAAAAGATGACAATATTGATTGATATATCAGTTTCCTTTTATAAAAATACAGAACTTAACAGAATTGTACATAAATTGTAGACCCATGTAGTCACATGCAATCCAGACGTTCTTAACGAAGAAAACTTATCATTGCAAGATGTTCTCCCATTCAGAACAACTGAAAATGCAGGGATATACCAGTCTGCTTTCTAGACATAATAATAATTAGATTACTGCAGAATGTACTATCAGGTAACATTTGTTAGGTGACACTTTCAAGTAAATTTGCACCACATAGTATATTATAAAACATAGTGGGCTTATTTTAAATTGCAGTGTAATATTTCATTAATTATTGCCTAGCAAAATTTTGTATAATTTGGGAATATTTCACTATTATTTGTTAAAATTCTGATGAAGACATCCACATTTTTCTCTATTCAAACATATCTATTGTTCAAGTGAGACCATTGATTTATTTTGACCAAAGGCAGTGCAAATTTAGATACATATAAATTTTAGGCTTCTGCCTAAGCCGAAGACATCTTTTAGAAACGTGAAAAAGCATTTGGAAAGATTCTAAGTCTCTTTCTACTTAAAAAAGTGCACTTAAACCATTATGAATTCCATTAAAAATCAACTCATGTTACTTTTGAAAATCATGGAACTCTAGTTTTATGCACTACCAGGCATGGTGGAGGATGCAGAGCTTCAGCAACAGAGAGAGAAATGTCAGCTGAGTGCAGATAAGAAAGTGACAGTTCTCCTCAACCTATTCAAACTGTTCAGTCTTCCTGGCTCACACCAGCACCCTGGTCCTCGGACCACCACCTTGTCAATGAGAGATATTCTCACTGGCCCCATCTATTCATATTTCAGATCCTCATTTAATGTCTGCTGAAGCTTCAGAGTCCTTTTTGGGTATCCTTATTGCAGCTCTTTTTGCCTTGATCCACATCAGAAAGAAATGTCTCTAGAAAAGCCTTGAGTGAATAGAGGCTTTAAATGGCATTGACACACTGAGGAATGGATGAAGGCACCAGCCTGATGGCAGAACTGAGCTGTCATAACTCTTCTGCTATAGACATGCACGCTAGAGCATAGCTATCCACCTCAAATCTGAATCCAGGTCTGGATAACACAAGAACCCTACAACCTCATTTAATAACTTTCGTACAAAAATTGAAATGTTCCTTTTTTCCCTGCTGGAGGGTAATATTTGGAGGGAAAATATATTTACCCACAACTGGATGGTGTTTATAACAGAGGAGAAATGAAAAGCGCAGCATTTAAAAAGAGTAAATGTACCATAGAACAGATTTGGTTTTAGAACCAATGAGGCTGGCTTTTGCCTTCATCTCATCACCATATGCTGTGCGCTGTTCAGATGAGGTCAGCATCATCTATCCGGATATTAAGCAAGGTGTTTGCTCCACTTTTATTTCTTTTTTTCACTGTGTAAGAATCACTTCTACTGGTGAAAAAATAAAACAAGTAAAATGTGACAAAAAGAAATAAAAGCACTGTCACATATTTTTGTAAATGGTGTATATATTGTCTGCTGCTTTTCCTTTGATGCTGTAGCCAGGTGCACTATAAAGAGTAATAAAGCGCTGATGCAACATAGAATTTTTTTACAAGGGAAATAGATTGATTTTTAAAGGCCCTCCTATTATAGATTAAGGTGTGAAAAAAGGAACTGCTAGCTGTACAAGAGGAAATAAAATGTAAGTCACAATAGCCACAAAATTTAAAATCTTTAGTATGTAACTAAAATGCTGTTCTTTTGATAGATCTGGGGAATTTTAGCGGTCGGACAAGAAGTGCTGTCTCTGTACGTGAAGGTCAAGGAGTTGTTCTGATGTGCTCCCCTCCACTTCATTCGCCAGGTACAGTAGGCTGCAGCTTGTGTGCACGCTGGTCCTTTACAGTATGCTCTTTATTGGATGCTCAGTATTTTAGACACAACATGTATTTATGTGCAGAAGTTGAAAAACAAGTATCTACCATTCTGCTCTACAGTTTTTTGAGTACCAAAGGAGTAATTAAAGCTTGTCTACAGCAAACACCAATGAATAGCAGCAGAATTTCTGTTACAAGATTGTCTTATTCCCAGTACAAAACTTGAATGTAACAACAGTCTCTGTGACACTAGTGGTGAATGTGCTGCCTTGAGGTCACAGATTTCTTGAAGAGTTCAGAAGCCTTCAGAAATTGTTCTAAATGTTAGTGTCAAGATACTCTTGCTGAATGTTAATTGTCTTTGTTTTCAGTAGAACAGTCATGATTTTGGTTGCTTCCACTTCCTGCCTATCTTATTTTCCAGTAAAACTGCATAATTTCTAGGAGTCAGAAATATCATAAATCCCATGAAATGCCTGAGGATTCCCAAGAAAAGTGTAGATATTCCAGAGAGGTTACATTTTTGCTTTTCAAATTGGCACTCTGCAATGCCTGCAGATAGCTAAGTACGTCTTTATATTTGCATATCATATAACACCCAGAGACATCATGTTAGACAGAATATCTTGTTTCTCAACAATGCAGTGTAGCCTATCCCTTTCCTCTTTGGGAAATGAGGACTGTACAGAGGGTGGTTTTTTGTTCCAAAGCTGAGCCCTGGAAAAAAGTCACATTGCAGATGGAAGAGCTGAAGAAAAGAAAATCTGCTCTGAATTTCTGTTAAAGAAATGTGTTCAGTGTCTATATATTCTGGAATTATTGTTATTACTTTATTACAGTTATCAATGTAATTAACACTTGCTATCTTCTGACCATCTCTCTGCTTTCCTCTCTTCTGAGTACGTTATCTTGTCATGGTTGCCTTTATAATCTGCTCCTGAGTTTTGACATAAAAACTCTACGTGATGGAATTGTGTACATGACGTTAAGGCTTGATTACGATAAGTAAGCTGAGAGGGAAAAGATATAGCAAGAGTGAGAGCCCATTTCAACACCACAGCTGAATTCGATTTTCCCAAACAAACTGAAAGGTAATGGATAGGTTGGCGTTGATAGTGAAGTAGTCAAGTACCTTTTGACAGCTGTCGTTACACTAAATGCACCTTTTATGTCACCAAACTCTGCAAATTTTCCCCTGAAATTATGCTTTTAAACTTATGTTTAGACAGATTCCAATGCAATGTTCTGCTGTACACACACATTGCCTTTGATGGTGAAAAACTAGTATCTTTTATTTTCATCAGTGGACCAGCAAGACCCCTGCTGTGAGAACTTCTGTGCTCATAGGCAGTATTCAGTTGGTTCAGTTTATATGGTTTGAGCACTGGTATGCTGTGCAGGCAGGAAAATTGCTTTTAGAAAAATATTTTGAGACCTGTTGGCAAAATTTTGTCGCCGTAGCTATGCCAAAAAAGGTTCTGCAGCGTAGAGGAGTAAACACTGAAAGCTGAAGAATTCATTGATATGCAGATGTAAACACAACCTCATGTGAACGGGAGGGGTTCTCGGCCTCCCTTTCTTTTCTTCATCATGTAATGCAGAGTCACATACAATTTCCCTCCAGCTCCCTAACTCCTCCTCCATGAGGGGCTGTAACTTCTCGTTGTACTGCAGTGGGACCACAAGGCTGGAGTCTTCTGGGAAAGGGTAGAGCAACCTGCACTGGCTTTTCAAAAAATTCCACCTCTGGTGATGTTTCGATGACAAATCACTCCGCAATGCTCTGGCAATAAGGTACAAGATATTCCTGAAAGATGACAGTTTGTGAAAAATAATTTTGGATAAAATCAGAACATTTAAGAGGGAAGTGTGAATTCAACTCTGAAATTAAGCAGCTTGAAACTTCCAACTACAAAGCTCTTTTGCAGAGCAGAGGAACTTCAAGGATCTTTGTGCAGGAACACCCAATATACATTTTTAAATTTATTTTTTTAAAGCATTCGGTTTCTGGATTCTTCTTTCTGCTTCTGTGTCTGATTTGCGAAGAAGTTCTTTTCTTCTACATAGTTCTGAGGAAATTTGACCCTTAAAAATCACCTGGAAGACAAACTTTCATGTGACTCTATCTAAGCTAAAGACTACTTAAATCATACTTGAAATGTATGAACATCTAATATTAACAAGACCATGAGTTGTGGGGGTGGTTTTGGTGACAGAGAATTTTTTGTGGATGAACACTGCAAGCTCCAGTATATTGATTTATTCACATTGATCAGCACCTTTAGAAAAAATTTTCACTTATTTATCCCAGGAGATAAATCCATTATATAATATCAGACCTAATCATTCTCCACAACCATCTCATAAGCAATTCGTCCTTCAACAGAATCCCATTCCTCAACCTCTGAAGTCTGTAACTACTTAGAAACTTGCCTAAGAATTTCAGGCTTGAGCCCTTATAGAAAATGACAATATCATAATGAAGAAAGATGACTTAGTGAAAAAACACTATGTTAAAGAGATACAGATTTATTAACATATTTTCAAAAAGAACATAACATAAATACTTTTGATTGAATAATACCTTCATTCCATTCTTACAGAACACAATTCTAGAAAAATCTGAAAGCCTTTACAAAGCACCACGGACTTAAAAAATAATACACTAATTTCTTCTGACAAGAATTTAGTCAGAGAACAACTTTCATATGTATACAGACTTGATTTCTGTTTATTAGTGTTGTGATATACTATCAAGTTGTATTGAAATAAACAAACACAAATGTGTGATATATAGAAATTATTCATTAGATTGTTGTCCAAATATTTTACAGAGGAAATAAAAAAAAAGTGCGCATGAAATATATTCAGAATATTTACAGTGCAGATTCAGATGAGAGAATTATTTCTTGGTTTTAATAAATGAGTTTGTTAAGTTATTGGCATTTTTTATGAGAAATAGCTGAGCAGCAAAATGAGGAATTTTTTCTGGAGAGACACTACCCCCTCTTTCAGAATGGTGAAGGAAAATACGTTCAATGAAAGGATTTTGTGCAGATTTCTTATGACAAACAGCCACCAGCATTCTCATTCCTTCTTTTCCTGGGCCATCACATAAAAAAAAAAAAAAATGCTGCCTCTGATTTTATCCAGAGTCCTGCATCATTTTAATGTGTCTACTCCAGAAGCTTTTCCTCTAATATTTTTTATTTACTCTAGTGCTACAAATCCTTAAGTTGTCGCTTGTGAAATATATTAATTGTGGATAACCTGATCATCCATAAACATAACAGTTTATCCTTCCATAAACACATTTGTTCTTCCTCACTCCCCATTAGTTTTTTCTCCAAACAGTTAACTCCTAGGTACCCTTGCTGAGTGAAAAGTTCATTAATTATCAACGGATTAAATAACAAGTTTTGTCTAATGTCTCCACTTTAAAACGCTTTTTCCCTAAACAAGAATATGGCTTTTCATTGTGGAATTCAAAAGGATGTATATATAGGGTTTTATTCAGTCATTTAATCATCCTAATTACGAGGTTTACCATAGCGAGATTAAAAATGAATGGAAGATTTCATCCAGATTTACATGTTTCCCTCAGAATTAGTACTTTCAGGTGAGCTTTTAAAGGCTTTTATTCAAAGCTTTCAGCGTGAGCTTAATAGAGACCGACGGCACCCATTGTTGGAATGAGAACAGTGCTGATGCACATGGGGGAAGGCAGATGCCTGCTGCCTCCTGCCTCAAAGGGACGCTGCCGTCTGGAGGGAGCACTGCTACATAATCTTTCCACAGCATGTAACATCTGCACAGATGTTCAACTATAACTTTTTTTTTCTCTTTCTAAAGGACAAAGGTGATCTTACCCAGTTTGGAAACTGTGTTATAGGCTGCAGTTTTATGCCTTTCTTTAGTGTTATAAAACTGTAGTTTTCATGAGCAATGCTTCACGGAGTATGATTAATGCCAGTGCTATGGGGATCACAGTTCTTCCCATGCGTCTTCTGGATGTCTGCTTACCATGTGGCTGAGGTGGAAAACTGCTAAAACAAAACCCTACCAAAGTCCAGGAGGTTTTATCTTGTTCTTGTATTTAGTCATATTAATTTCCTCATATTAACTGTAGAAAGACGTGTAAAATAGAGGGGTTTTTTACGTTGTTCTGAGCTCCTGTTTGTTTGTACTTTGGACATACATAGAAAATCATTTCTGAAGTAAACACAAACTAATCATTCTCACTGCTCAGGGTCTGCAGAAGGAAACTGAGAGCTGTGTTTAACTTAAAACTGCAGCTTTGGACTGCAGCTGCACTACAAGTAGGAAACCAAATTCAGCTGAAGTGCAGTAGCTCTCTAGTTAAAACTCCCCTGGTTAGGTCCATGTTGCGCAAATTATATGTAGAAATAATGAGACAGGGTCTAAATGTCCTCATTCAGGTACAGGATTGTTAGGACTAGACTTTTCCAAGCAAATTAGTTATGATAACAAGATAGTTATATTTGGGCTGCGCTACCCTCTGTATGATTATTAGCTTGTTTACAGGCAATTGGCTCAGGTATCTGCATGCAGGACAGCAAATTCTGATTTGAAGGGATTCGTACATCCTCCGGCTCTCCATTTACCAAGCTGACATTTCAGCGCTGGCATTTCAGTGCACAGCATTAGGGAACTTCTGCGTATACGTGAATCGAGCTGTTACCAGTTCCTTCAGAATCTTAGGAAGCCTGCATGAACTCAGATCTCTGACTGTCCACCTCTTTCTAGACATGGCTGGATGCTACTTCATCGTGGTGACCTGTCACTACAGGGGAGATTTCTTTCTGACCATGATCTGTGAAATCAACACAGTTCTGCACGTATTAAACAGTAAAGTAACATCCATTTCTTTTCTATATTTTTTCAAATCTGACTTTTCAAATTAATTTTGCCATAGAAATATATGAATTATATATATAATCTATACATATATAATCTA
>NW_010429782.1:25945-69655 GCF_000710305.1 Buceros rhinoceros silvestris | reverse complement strand
GGTTCCTCCATGTTGAACCCAGGACAGTACCGTTCCTGAATATGCAGTTCAGATGTAAGTCCTCGGGAATTTTGCCGTTATGAGGTACAATAAACATGATGGTTTGGTCCTTTCTTATTTTTCTTTTTTCTTGATATTCATTGTCTGTGGGATCTTTCCTGATATATTTGATATTCAAGTTATACAGAGAACGTCAGTAGCTCGGTGTATGTTTATATGCATAGTTTTATGCATTAGACCATGTATTCATACTCTGCTATTTAGAATGGTTAAATATTTCAAAATCTGGATATTTAAAAAAGAAATACAGTGTATAAGAAAAAAATCTCCATTTCTTTTTTTCTGTATTCTGCCAGGTTTTAATGGTTTGCTTGCTGGTTTGTCAGTAGACTCTTTAAATGTTGGTATTATGTTAATTCCATTTCCTAAACTATCAACCTTATTCCAAGTGAGCTGATTTTCCTGCAGAAAATGTTAACAATATAGTGCTATCTTCCTTATTTAATGATGCATCAAATAGTTATAATGAACAGGGTCACGAACACATCTGGGTTAGTGAAGAGGGCAACAGTTTGATCAGTGCACCATAGATTTTTATTTTATTTATTCAAATTAAGCTGGCAAGGCTGCGTCCTATGTATATGCTTTCATCCAAAATCAAACCAAGCAAGCAAACAAAAAACTTGGAAGGAAAGTAGCGGTTAAATTACCGTCCGCTTAGTGTTTAATACTATTAGGCCCTTTTCCCTGCTTTGACCGAGTAAGTGTTCTGCAGATGATCCGCCGTTCAGTTGTGGTTCTGATTTTGGAAGGTGTTTTTATCGGTGATCTCCAGCTGTATGTGCAGTGAGGCTGTATTTGGGGGGTGCCTGAGGAGGTGCAGAGGTTGAGCTTCCAGCTCAGTGGTGCGTCCTCTCAGAGCGACTCCTTGCCATTCTGCTCCTGGGCTTCTGGTATTTACTATGCCTTTACATGATCCACAGGCAGATGGGTGTGGGTTTTGTTTTTTTTTTTTTTCTCTTCTCCCCACCCCCCGCCGGAGTTGGGGATGACCCTCCTTTATGTTCACACTCATTTATTTTTATGGTACTTCTTAGTGCACTGTTGACTGTTGTTAAAGGCCAATTCCATCAAAAGGAAGAGTCTAGCCTGTGTGGTCCTCCAGTAAGGGCTGTTCACTTCAGCCCTCTTAGTTTTGGTTTTGTGTGTATCTTTACTAGCAATTTTTAAACTGTGCTGCATTGGTACAGGTTCACAGATCTGGATGGTTTCTGATTTTCTTGAGGAAAAAAAAAAATCCTATTTCTTCCCCTTTGACAATGCAATATTTTTCGCTTCAATAACTCTTAGTACTCTACAAAGCAAGAACCAGACTCGTTCTGTGTTTTCATATGAGCACTTGGTACAGGGAAGGTGATAAAGTATTTCTTAGGCATTTTCCCACCGTTCACAGAAGTTGGATGTGACTACAGACCTTGTGCCCAGGAAAACATTGGGTTTATGGCCTTTCCACTAACAGCTCCCTCAGATGTTCTAAGTCAAAAGTGGCTGTTAAAAGCCACTTGGGACAGTTCAGCTCTTCACTGTTCCCACTTCTAGCTCGTGACAAAATGACATGATAAAACTCTTAACGAGAGAGATGGGTACCTTCAACTCGGCGCCTTACAAAGATACACGCTGCATATTCCCATTTATTCTCTGCCACTTAAGAGGCCTTTCATTTTGAGCTTTGGACAAATAGTTACCGTTTACATCAGTAGTAATAAAATATTTCCTAATAAATACTTCTGCGTATAGGTACTTGTAACATAAACAGACTGCAGCAGAAATTCAAATATTACACAAAGCTGGGAGCACCGCAGACAGGAAAATGGCTTAATAAAAGTGTTGACAAGGTGGCTGTTAGATACCTGGGGCACTGATGTGCTCCTGAGCCGTGACAGCCTCCCACAGACCGAGGACACGACAGAGCAGGGGAGGAATCCAATTTTTGTGTTTACAGCAACAGAGCTCACTGTACTTTCATCTACTTCCTTCTACGCAGGAGCAGTGCATTCCCTGAAGTAATGATTTTCTGATTCATGGGTCCCTCTGAAACGTGCAGGATGACACTTTCCAAATGAAGGATGAAGGTAGCAAAAAGCAATATAAGTGTTGGTACTGAGACGTGTGATGCAAACAAGCCTTGAGCTGTAAGGATAGAATAGGAATGTCCCTGTACAAGGAAGAAGGCAGTTTAAATATGGCATACACAAGCGCATGTATTGAATGCTGTGGGGTCATGTGAAAACTTTGTCAAATTCCTTGATTTTTTTAAGATTGGAGCAGAATTTGAGTTAATTCTTTCAATAATGAAGCTGTGCACTTGTGTCAGAAAAATGTGGAGATTATGAAGTACTAATAATAGCGGTTTCCATTGCTGCTGTGTTTATTACACATTATTGTATTATTCATGTGGTTTTCTCTTAGTTTTTTTGAAGAAGGGTATTTATTTCAAAGGCACGAGAGAGGTGCAATCCACATGGGGCTCTGAGCATAAAGATGTAGTGCTTTAACTTTTATATTTGAGGCTGATTCCCTTTTAAGTATGTTAAAATATTGTACTGGATTCTTTTTAATGAACATTTACATGCAGATATCCTGCTTTTCCGGCCCAAGAGGCAACCTTATGTAATACACATTTGCATATTGACACAGTTATGATACTAGAGCTAGAGGAAAACAGAATAAAAGTCAACAGAGTGTGTTAAAATGTACTTGCAGAGAGAAGTTCCTTTAGGGGTTGGCACTGTCTTGCTTCACTCACCTCAACTGCAAGAAATAGGCATAGCCTCAAGCGACGCCTGGAGTCGCAACTGAGAAGAAAAGTGACTGTTAGAAAGGTTATAGACAATTTTGTTAAAACTTCTGAAATCTGAAATGCAGTGATGAAGTCTTCCTAGTATGGGAATGTGAATGCAAACTAGAGAGGAATGTGGAAAACAGGGTAAAGCAGGGTGTTACCTACAGAGCAGGGTTTAACATGGCTTTGTGGTTCATAAAAGCCACAGCTTTAATCTGGGCTAGAGTAAGTGAACTCTAGTAGGGAGGAAAATAAAGGAGGATGCTTCTGCCGTGGATTTCACTGAAGGTGGCGGCTGACAGGCATCTTTGGGGCTTCTCCGGGTTACAGTCTTCTGTGCCGATTAATGCAGAGAGCTGAAGTAGATTTCTTTCTCCTTCTCTGGCCTTATCCTATCTCCTGTTAAAACACTTCCACTTCCTCCTTGCTACCTTGTGCATACCTATCCACAACAATTAGCATCTTGTTACCCGCCAAATAACTTTTCTCTCTCTACTGTTTCTGCAACCTGGAGGGTTTTATGTCGAAAGAATTTGTTCTCGCCTCTTTCAGCATCCTAGGATAGTAGCTGGGATATCGCCAACAAACCTGTGCTGTCTTTTCTGATACAGGTGTCACAACAGAGTTCCCTACAGAAGAGCCCTCTGAGCCTGGAGGCGCACAGCTCCCGCTGAAATATTTTGAGAAGGCAGCAATGTGCTTCTGATCCCAACCAAGCTGTGTGAAGGACATCTAGGAACGTTACAGATCTAGTGCAATTTTTAGGAAATATTGATGTAGTTCTAACAGTATCAGGGTCTATAATTAACATTCCTATAAACTTCATTCACATGGTACTGTATAAATAGTTCACCACAGCAAAGGTACATGCAGTTATCCTTGAAAAAGCGTTTGGAAGACAGAACTTATCCAGATAGGAAACTATATTAAGAAAAAGTTCCCAAATCTATATGTATGGATGACTTTAGAAAAAAATTTCATTATAACTTACTCATTACTAAAAGAAAATTAATTTTTACGCACTTAGTTAGGCATCCAAAACCAACCTTAATTCTACATGTGCAAAAACATGTGTTGGGGGCGGGGCGGGGGGGTATGTCGTAGTGATGTGTAGCTCTTAGGAATAACAGTTTTTAGCATATTGTTGTTGGACAGTCGAGAGCAATACTCCTATCCTTTCATAACCAGATCTTTACTTCAGAGTAGAATGTTTTGGATACTGGGATGTCCGGAATGTTGCAGGTAAAGACGGAGTAATATTTCGGAACACTGCCTCACACTGTGTTGCAAGCTAGTGTATCTTAATGAACAAATATTTTTTTCTAAATTGAACAAATGGGACAGGCACCAGACAGCAGGGCTTTCTTCTACAAATCACGTTTTTCTCCTGGTGGCCTTGGATTTTTAATATAGTTATGGAGTAATTAAGCAGAGTGGAGTATTAATGCAGTTTTATAAATAATGTTAAGGTTGCCAGATGTTGTTCATTTCTCCTCTTTTTTTTTTTTTAAATGTACATCAGCATTCAAAATGTTGGCTGGTAGTGGGTTGTGGGGAACTTAAGACCAAATGTTGTAAGGTATTAAAAATTGAGCTTATGTAGATGCTGCTTTAATGATTCATTTGTTTGGATATACCCCTCACTTCTATTTCCAGATTTGAAAAAAAACCTCTTAAATCGGGTAGAAGGGCAAAAGTCCAACACATATAGTCTTTCAGTGAAGTCTTCTATAGGTAAGAAAACTGGGAGATTTATTTACCTGTTAGGAAACAATATTCAGTGTCTGAGCCCCTTCATCATATAATTGTTTTGGATAACAATTTTCCTCTGCATAAATTTTAAGCTAATGTAGACAAATGAGATAAAACTTAGGGATCAGCTCAAAACAGGAGGACAGGTTGCGATGATGAAATTGATGGTAGAGTGCAAACGTAAGTATTTGTTTTCCCCACGTGGTCTTTGTCCTTCATAAAGTGTGGGAGGAGAAAATAATTGTTTTTTTCCACCCATTCAGTGTGGGTGTATGTTTTAGGATGAAAGGTTGTTCCTGGAAATGTGGCCTACTCAAGGGTAGAAGACAGTTGATAATTTTTTTCGAACATCAGAACAAGTCTTCAATTTTATGCAAAAAAGTTGGGGTTTAGGGCATTTTCATCAATCTTCAAAACCAACATTTTTGGAAAACAGTTAAGAAATTCAGTATGTATTTGCATTTAAGTACAAAAAATTGTTCCCTCTGCACCCATGTTGGACTTGTAATATTATGCACAAAGATAACAGCACTTTAAAATGGAATCATTACTTGTACGTATGCCTCATTTAAAAACACCTAAGAGATTTCGTATTTGATTCTTTGGCTGATGGGACCCGTGCAAAAGCTACTCAATTTCTGTCTATTTTTCAAGTATATTCTTAATAATACAGCTATTTCCTCATACCTGCAAGTTAGGTACCACTAAAATCAACTTGCTCAGACACACATGAGCACGAGAAGCTTGCTGAGTGAAGACTAATCAGAGGCTGAAAGAGGCTGATTAAGTTCAAGCAGGTGTTCAAAATTGCTTTGGTTGAGGAAATGGAGTGTCAAGAGAAGGCGGCGGCCAGGGTAATCGCGTATGACCGGAATGATGGTATTTACTGCCTCGGGTATTTGTGGCTTCCTTCCCCTCATTCAAAACACCTCTGTCTGACTTCTCGTGGGTGATGTTGCCCTCGCTGTGCTCGGTCAGACTATCCAATCGTTATAGGCTGCTTATGAAAAAAACTGTGTTGTAGATATTTTAAACGATCTGTAATTTTTTTTTCTTTTGTACTATACATGTTTAATTGTTCAGTCCTTTAGGAAATAAGTGAACAGAACACTGCAAAAATCCACTGGAATTATCACAGTCAAACAGAGCTCTTATCCACCTGTTTGTGGATTTTATATAATGATCCAATTAATATGTAAGAGCTGTGTGGTTCATTTACTGAATTTTGTTCAAGTGAAATTTTTTTCCCCTGTATATTAAATATGTGCACTTAATTATCATCCTCTTTACACTGGAGGTTTTTCAGTATAGTAAGAAGGTTCACATAGGCCTTGATGAGTCTCTTGGCATTCTGAGTTAGTCCTTCAACATGCGCACCACAGTTCAGCTTCTTATTACGGTTAAATCTGGTGAGCTGGGTGAAATAAACGTTGTTTTGCTGTAAGAGGTTTTCAAGGCCAAAGCGTGCTGTGGGAGCTATTCATTCTTTTTATTTAACTTTGACTTGATTTCATTGACTTAAATGTGGAAGAAAGTAGTTATGGTGCAGTAGTATTTTCTTGAGTCTTGAAACAGAGTAAATATATTTTCACTTTGTAGATGACTCTGGAAAAAGCCCATTGCCTACTTAACCTGATTGTACTTGTCTTTTCAAAATGGTTATTTTCACTTCAGCTCTATTCATTTTGTGATTTAATGGCATTGGAATAGATCACTTAAGAATTGATGTATTCATTTTTGTCATATTTACATCAGCTGCATTTCACTTTTAAATAGCAGTTTGTTATTTCTGCCTAAATGTTGCTTTCCTCAGCAACAATTGATATCGTCCTCATTGTTATATATTGCAATTTCCTACTGTGTCTTTGAAGAACTGCTCCTATGAGAGTCAAAGTAAAATTTTTTGGCTCTTCTGTATTATCAAATTGATTCTGATAATCAAATTGAGCTTCAAGAAAATAGACTGCTATCCTGGGCTTCTTAATATTCAGCTTTCCAGTATTCTACCATAGTCTACTTTTAATTACAAATTAAACTAAGCTTTTTTTTTTTTCCCCCCGGCATTAAAAAGTCTCTTACGTGTAAGACAGCTTTGTCATGTTTAATATAGTTACTTGTGTGTTCAGGAATTCCTTTTTTATGTGATATGTTTAATAGAGAATTAAGAAACTTTACTGCAGAATTGTATCGTATGCTAATCTGCTTTTTTAAATTTACAGATGGGGGAGTTTTTTCTTTATCATTTTACTTTTGGTGGGATAAGTAATGGCTGTGTTTAGCGCTATCTTTATAGCAGAAACAGTCACCAACCATATTTTCATCAGATTACATTTTCTTAATGTCACCCACTAAAATCCCCTTCCAAGACGATCCAGATTTAATTGACGCTCAAAACTGACATATCATTGTCAACTTAATCCTCAGAACAGGTCCTCTGGTGAACAAAGTAAGTGGCAGAACTATGGGATATGATGTCTCTAAGTACCCTATGAAATGTCCGTGGTTATCTAACATTATTTTTTTCAGAAATCAGATATGTAATTTCAATAGTGATGAAACTCCCTAAGCTTCAGATGTTTAAGTCAATAGAACTGGACCGGATGTGTTAAATGTTATTATGTTCTGGGATATGCTTAATACACAAAGTCTGCAGGGAACACCAAGCACAAATGAATGATGCAGAGCAGAAGAAAAAGATTGAGAGCGTTCTTGCATGTGATTTGTGAATTCCCACAGATCTGGGAAAGATCTGTACTCGAAAAAGTGCCCGTGTATAGCGCTGCAGAGGCTAGCACTGCATGGAGTGGTGCCCAGTTGTAGTTGGAGCCTCAGAAGGAATACGGTTCTGATGTCCTGGCACCCGCTTTGCGCTAATTGGGCATCATTAGCTTCGAATCAGCAGGCACCGCTGTGCTGCATACACTGATCTCCGTGTTATGTGAGGAACGCTTGCAGGATCTCCATGGTGTTCAATCCAATAACTTTTTAGATCATTCATCCTGGTGGGAGTAACTGTGCTTATGGAAGCAGAAAGATTACAAGAAATTGTCAAGTTCTCAGAGCTAGAAGGTTTTCGATTATTGCTGCACTTGTGCAGTTCTCCCTACCTGTTTCTGATGTCTCTTTTCCTGGAAGTGTTTTAACAGTGAAAACATTCTGCAGCAAGTGCCCTAAAATACAAATGATTTTAATTGAAAACGTTAGGAAAAAAACTCAGCAATGTCATTTAACACGTCGTGCCAGGACACCTATTCTCTAAGTTACCGGGCTCACCATGAGGAAGTATCAGCCTGAAGCACTTACATGAGATTGAAACTTGGTTCTGCCAGCACTGTGAAAAGCCTGTTTGGAACACTGGAATCAATTTTGTAATTTCACTTGTCCATCAAAACA
Organism: Buceros rhinoceros silvestris; assembly: GCF_000710305.1. Classification (NCBI taxonomy): domain Eukaryota; kingdom Metazoa; phylum Chordata; class Aves; order Bucerotiformes; family Bucerotidae; genus Buceros; species Buceros rhinoceros. The sequence continues at coordinate 61,668 of NW_010429782.1, read as the reverse complement.
TCTTTTTTTAATAGCTGTAGACTCTCCTACAGTAATTGTGGACTCATATTTCCTTCTTCCCTTCTTTCTCCTCCCCACCCCATGCTTTCCTGTAAGGAACCATTTGTACAACTTGAAGATGGTAGTTTTTTGAGAATGTTACCAATTTAATCTAAAAATCAATTGGGTTTCACTGTAGTCAGAAAATTGCACATCCTCTTTTGTATCCAAATCCTCAGAGCCTTAGGGGAAAAAGGCTTTGAAGTGAAATGTAAAAAGAATTTTAATGCAGACGCACAGAATTGGTGGGGGGTGGATAGAGAGGAGAAAAAAACAAGTATGATGTGGTTTTTTTCTTCACTGATGCCAAGTGTTCAGCAGTACACAAACTCTGACTTTCCTTTTCCCCTTCATATCAGCCCGCTGAGTCAGTGTATTGTATTCTCAGCTCTCTGCAAAGATCTCTGCAAATTCAAAGAAACACTTCTAACTTACTGGTTTTGAATGAAGAAGTGGGTGGTGAAGGAGGAAGCGATGCAGTGATGCTGAATGTATGCACGTATCTCCCAGTGTTGTTTCAGCCACGCTCAGTTTGCTGATGGTTCAGAGCGGAGCGAGGTTAGTGCAGGGCCTCAGAATCCTCTCTCTGTTTTAGCCACGTTTTCCCCTTTTTGCATGTTTATGGCATTATTTTTTTCAACAGAAGTCTTATCTTCAGTCTCCAGGTGCTGCCGTGGTATTAGTAATATGGACGATGTGAATTCCTGCAGCGTGCACACTGTAGATGTGTACGTGTATCTCTACCCCCGTCTAGAACACCACTCAGCTGAGCTGTCCAAACAAAAGCGTTGTGAGGCCGTGAAGCCTACTGATAAATACTGGGGCTTTTAGAAAAGTTGGATCCTTTTTTTCCAGTGTCGTGTTTCTGGTAACTGTCTTGTGTCTAAAGATCCTCATACTCAGCCAGTAATGCTACAGCTTACATTTCAGGTTCTTTGTATTTAAAGAATTTCCAAATTTTGACTTCTCTTACACAGACTGCAGAAAAAAATAGTCATTTTGGTAGTTTCTGTATAAAGAGGGTTTTATTTTATGTTCTAGTAGTTGTTTGTTTTTCTTCTGCAGTGCTTCATCATCTGTCATTCCTTGAAGTATAGGCAATGATAAACTCCCTGTCCATGCTAATGGGAGTCGAGAATGGTTTGCTTCTCCCGGGGCTGGTGCCTGATTACCGGGACAATGTGGTGGTTTGCTTGGCTGCCGATGTGTGATGCGTGACAGAAGTGAGAAATGGAACTTTCTGAATGTGAAGTAAATTGTGCTGCTGCTGCTATATGAATGATTTAGGAGAAAGCAATCACTCAGTTGCTCTTGGTACCTTGGTAGCTTGGTAGCAGTTGCCGTGCTGGTAGCAATGCTACATACAATTTAATATATAGTAAAATAATAGTTCTTTTGCAATCTAAATCAAATATAGAGAGTTCTGTGCTAAACTTATGTTCTTGCAAAAATTACCTGCAACATTTTTGGTTTTGGTATTCTTTCTTTCTACGTTACTGATGTGATCTGATCACTTAGAAACATTGATCTGACATTCATAAATTCTGCCTTTCTCTTGTCAAGAGCCACAGATTATTCCTTCCAGACTGCTTATTACTATTTTAGATTGGTTGGTCTTTAAAAAATTTTAACTTACAAGAAGAGTTGTTTTGAGTCCCAAATACCTGCAGATGGAGTTTATTACAGCCACAGGTAATTGGACTTGGATATCTGAAAAACATCCACTGGAGACATGAATAGGCCCATTCTCTCTTCCAACACATTTGACAGATACTGAACTTGTTTCCAATTATCCTTGGGTACTTTAGCAGTACATAAGACCATTTGTGTACACGTGACTATGCTAATCTTTTCTCTTCTCCATTTTATGTAATGAATGGGGTAGTTTATCCTTCTTGGAAAGAGAGACATATTTTAATGAAAGCTTGAAGAGACTTGTGTAATTCTTATTGATACCTACTAACAAATGTTGTCGGTCAGTGTCAAAATTCTCAGTTCAGCATTTCCCCAGCATAAGTCCTAAGCAGCAGGGAGTTCTGAACAGTCACCCGAAGCAGCACAGAGCCGTGTATTTTGGAATCTTTGGTCTGAACTTTTGTTCGAGAGTTTCAAAGGGGTTCAGCTCTCTCAAAGTAATTGTTGAAATTTGCTCAGTATTAAGGCTGTGAGAAGCTTACCCACACCTTCCTGGTAGAGGGGGAACGTTGGAGCATTTGGGAGTCTGCTGGCAGATAAATCCTCGAGTTCTCCTGCACGAACCCTACTATGATTAGATGATTCAAGGCCGGGTTTTTTATTCTGTAACTTATTTTACCATTTATTTTGTCAGGAAAAAAAAAAGATTTATTAGTTCTGAAGTTTAGTGGTTAAATTACCTCAACATTAAATAAATTACCTTGATTGATCCCACCAAGTTCAGTAAATGGAATTGGAATCTGGAACTTGCTGTTGGACGGCAGAGTAGATTTGAGAGACAGTATCAGCAAAACTCAGCAATATCACAAATTAAGAGTGAACCCTTACACAAGGTATGTAACATTATTCTTTCCAAACTCTCTAAGGATGTTCTTTTGTATTTATCATAACGTATACTTGTATTTACATCTCAAGATCAGCCAATTTATTAATTTTTCTTTATTTTATTTTAGATTTTAATTTTTTTGTCTGTCTGGAAGCCTAGAGTGATTCTTGAGAAATACAAAGCAGTGATAGACAAGGAAACATAAGCTGTCTGCCTTTTTTCTGAAGATAGACTTGTGACAAGAACAATAAAAGATATCATGACAACCTCGTGAATGTCATCTCTGCAGAATCTGCACATATTCCTCATGCCATGTAACGCTTGGAAAAATGACCAAAGATCTTACTGCACTGAATGAAGGATTTGTTCTTCACACAAATACTGAAACAAATGTGTTCCTTTCAGATGTCTTACTGAAGTGGGCCTATCTTGCCATGAACACAGTCACTAATGACCTCCATCCCTGTACATGGATCATTCTGGAAAAGTATCTTTTAAAGAAAATTAAGCAGATCTAGTGGTACTTAAAATCTAGTATCCTGCAGAGAGTAGACACAGCTCTGAGCAGCCAGTGCCACGATGCTAACAGTAATTTCCCCTCCTGTCAGACTGCTTCTCCACTGAGAGAGAAGGTACACCGATAGGTATAATGGTCCTGTGTACATCACAGGAAGGGCAGAGAGGCCTTGTTCCATACAGTATGTGGCAACGTGACAGCAGCTCTTGTAATTAGCGGATTCAGGTGGTAAGTAACAATTTGCAAAAACAAAGTCTCTTTGCTGGAATACGGCTTTTACAGGTGTCCACTGGGGAACCAGAGGATGAGGCCAGGCGGGATGAGACATTCACACCCACAACCCAGGGGAGAGGAGGGGACTTACCAAGGTATCACATTAAGAGTGTCAGAGCCAGAACTTGGTGTAAACTTTTACTACAAGAAGTAATGAGTGTGGGGAAAAAAAAAAGCGAAATTAAACATTACAATATATTGTCAAAGGTTTTCAAGTTGTGTTTCACAGCTCACATCTGTTAGTTCAGAAATTACAGTAATCTCAGTTACATGGCTAATTACAATTATTCTGCATTTCTTAAAATGCTCAGTACTTGGAAGTGTCTCAGTATTTCAGGTCATTTTGGGAATAAAGAAACTATTGTACTCTTTTGTGCTCTTCCATTGTGTACCTTTATACTGTGCAGGAAATAGAACAAGGTTAATTGAAGAAAGGAGAAATAGGGAGGGAGGGAGGCTCTCTTATAATTAGACAGTCTCAGAAAAATCATATTTAGGCAGCAAAATGCATTGTTTCCTCATAATAACAAAACAATTCCAATCTCCTGGGTAAGTCTGCAATTTGACGCTTTTGAATAATTTAACTGATCCTTTAGACCAATTCAAAATCAGTCCTAGCTGAACTGATACCTTGCTTAGCTATTGGCAGTCATTGTGTGAAGCTATTCTTATCTCTAAATGCAGCATCTCCTAGTCAACGTGCAACAATTTTGTGCTTTAAACTATGTCTAAGAGAATTCTGTGTGGGGTGCTAAAGGTTTTCCTGTGCAAAGATGCAGCAAGTGAAAAGGTCAGTCACGTGTTGATCTTCATCAGAACTTCAAGGCTGATGTGTTCTGATGGTTACAAATGCAGATTTGGTCGTGTTTTGTTTTATCACAAAGTGTGTAAGAAGCATCAGTATGATTGTGGAGTCATGGTTGAACGTCTGTGATTACAGAGGACAGGTCTTCCACTGGCAGATAGCAGTAATCTTGGCTCCTTTTCAGACCTCACATGCTTTAGCCTCTGAACAAGTAACACACGATAAAGACAAAGGTGATATCTGTGAGATTCTTTTGATGGCACTGTGCAAACAGAGGAGGAAAGCTAAAGATTATGGGAAACTCTTAGTCCAGATTATGTTGTTATTCCTTTGATTGTTCTCCTTTTGGTGAAACAAGAGAAAGCATGAGGAGAAACAAATCAGTGCCTTTGATGTAAGCTATCTGTGTATGTGAGTTTAAACTGTTTTTTATTGAGGAATTCTGGATATGTCAGAAGTATGTCGTGTTCCACATTGCAGAGCTTTTTCTCCTTTAACTGTCGAAGATTATTTGGAAGATGCAAGCCTTTTGTTGTTGTTGTTGTTGATGTCATCAGCTAGAGCTAGTGAACTTCTGGATAAATGAAAAGATTAAGGAAGAACTTTAAGAACTTAAGCAAGAAATTTAAAGAATCTATTCGCTCATCAGTTTTGCTGTTGATATCAGCAACTTTGAAAGCTGAGCAGGTTCCTCCTGAATTCCACTGTTGTTCAAAATCTGTCCTCTACGAATGAGGGCAGAAAATGGAACGTGATTTCAGGAGTCACAGCCATCTCAAAGTGATTTGCTGCCAGCCCCATGAAAACCGGAATGAAGGAGTGACATATGCAAAAAAACCTACAAGTGCTATCAATGTGCTGTAAGAATGTAACTACAAAAATACTTTAAAACTTGCTTATCCACTTGTGCGGTGGATATATTTTTATGTTGTTTCAGTGTTTTTACAGATTATTGGGTTCATATCTTCAAACTCGTTTGCCTTCTGCTGCTGCTGTACACCTGGATTATGCCTGAACGCTTGGATTATCAAAAACTGATGATGTGTGGAAACAAAATGCATAATCTGCATTGTTCCTCGAAATTAGGTGCTATTTGAGCACTCTAAAATGGTGTCTACTATATGATTTTTATCCTTTGTGGATGAAAACTTAAAATCAAAGCCATGTATGTATTATTTTATTCTGTCAGTTTCCCAAAGGACATAGTCGTTATTGTATCTCTGAGTTATTTTTTTATTGACAATTTTCAATAACAAAAACCTTTTGAAGGCTCCAAACCTTCATGCCTATCTCATTTCCTGCTTTTGTAGTAGATTTATTTCTGATGTCTACTGGTAGTTCTGATGTCTACTGTTGGTTCTGTATACCAGCAGTGTGGGGAGTATGCAAGTTAGCTCAGCTGCCGTTTGGCAATCCCACATTCGTATTTCGTGCATATGCTTTATGACTGTGTGAACATGTGCTGTTTTCTGGGGGGGTTGGTGGGTGGCGGTATTTTATTGGTTGGGTTTTTGTGGGTGTTTTTTTGCCGTCCAGAGTGATGGCTGTTGCAGCTGCTACAGTTCCTTCTTACAAGGGCCTCACTACATGTGGCTGTCTTTTGTTACGGTTAAGCCATTTCCAGAAAAATGATTATGCTGGTTTTGCAAGTAAAATCTAAATGGGTTTGAACTAGAGTTTGTCCTTTTCCTCCATAGTTTGGTCATAAGCTACACAGCAGACAGAGCAAATATCATGAGCTAACTGCACACTGAGCTTCTCTCTTAGCCTTAGTACTCTCGCTGTCCTCTTTCCTATGCTGGTCATGTTGCACAGGACACAAAAGCCTCTCTTCCAGGCATCTCACCATGACCTCATCATGTTTCTATTACCAGTGCTGATGGTTCAGATCAGGGGCTGAAATTAGAGCAAACCCACACTGTTTTATCCATCCTTGGGATCAGAAGTTACCTTAAGCTGAATGCACAGTTCCTATCTATATATGGGATGCGTGTAGCCTTAATTTATTTTAAATGTTTGCTTTGTTAATATGCTGATATAATCTGTCTTTAAAAAAGCGAAGATTAAAATACAACTAAAATACACTTAATTTGAAATTATATTTAGAATTACCTGCGTCTGGTTTTGTATCTATTATGTTATTAATGGTTTTGGTTTAGAAATATACTTAAGTTCTTTTCTGAGTTGATTCTCTGGACTGTTCCCCACGATGTCAGAAGAGATGTATATCTTAACTGTTTCCTTCTGTTTTTATAGATGGCTATACAACAGATGACATTGAATTTTACTGGCGTGGGGGTGATAATGCAGTCACAGGAGTGACAAAGATCGAACTGCCACAGTTCTCCATTGTAGACTACAAGCTTATCACCAAGAATGTTGTTTTCTCTACAGGTTTGTGGAGGGAAAGCTAAAAGGGGAAGTCACCGGGAAGACTTATAGAAATGGGTTAACTCACAACATGGAATTCAGGATCTGAGCAAAAAATTTAGAAACAGGAATAAATTAGAGCAGTACTGTGAATTTTGAAAGGAGCCGTTTTTATTACAGCTCCCATAGTGTGTAAGGCATCACTCACTAACAGTAGAGGAGGATACAGCAATCTGTCATGTTAAGGCTCAGTCAAATAAGCTGTATTGTCTGTTTTCTTTTCCTATGAAAACTGATTAAGCCAGGTAGACACCTTAGCGCCCTAAACTCAGCAAGAATTAACCCAGCCTATGAGAAATTTAGAAACCTTTCTCTTACTATTTCTAGGTGTTCCTTGTGCCAAGCTGTGGATATATTAGGCTAATTGTTTTGTCATCACTGTAAAACCTTTAAAATCCTTGTTCCACAGCATTTGTAGTTTAGCCTATGCTAGCAAGCCTATGACTTTCTGAAGGCTGAAAAGATGCTTTGTGAGGAGGGGTAAAAAATAAGATTGGATTTCATAAAATAACAAAACAAGAAACAACTAAAACATTTCATTGAGATAGTAAATCGTTCAAAAGAGACAGGAATTGGGTTGGGCTGTTACTAAGTGATGTTCTCTACCTACTTGAGAAAGCTACTAGGTGTGTTTTAAAAAAAAAAAATTGTCAACACCCACTTTCTAGATGTGGACAGCAATCATCTTTGGGGGAGTATAGAAGGGTTGTGCATCCCAAATTCTTCCAAAGCCAGCAGAATAGCATCTGTTCCAACGAGTGCTTCATACACCAAAAATGTTTGTGATGTCCAGAGACAAAAGACTAGTGCTGCACCTCTTGGAGAGAGGGTGGTCATAAGGGTCACACTGACGTGGGCACACTGCAGCTGTCAGGGAAGAAGCCTTTCTACACTCTGAAATGTGTTTTGGCTGTTGCTTGATGAGTGTGATGATTCCCAGCAGATATGCACCCACAGCATTCTTTTACCCTTAAAATAAGAGATTGTTTAATTCCAATTCTTGCTAGAAGTTCTGCAGCTGATTATCCTGGATCTTTCAGCTCTGTGTGTACTCCGTGTTGCATGAAACAATAAAAGCAAAATGACAGAAAAATGTTTTCAGGCTTTATACAAGTAAATTAAGGCCATACCAAATATTCTCTTTTAGGTGCCTACCCAAGGCTGTCTCTCAGCTTTAAACTTAAGAGAAACATTGGTTACTTCATTCTGCAGACCTACATGCCTTCTATTCTGATCACTATCCTGTCCTGGGTTTCCTTCTGGATTAATTATGACGCTTCAGCTGCAAGAGTTGCTTTAGGTAGGCATTTTTACACATCTCATGCAGTGTGCATTAGCTGAATACTTTTTCTTTCTTCTGGCTCAGTGGATAGTTCATGATTTGAAAAATAAATCTGTTAGATCTTTTTATGTCTGGCTTGTTAAGCTTTGTATTATTTAAATCAGCATTTAAATCATCGTGATTTAAATAAAAATTAAAGTGATTTCCTGTCTGAATTAGCTAACTGTATAATCATTGTAACCAGCCTAATTGTCTCAATCACTCCTGTTGTTGTTTTACTGCTTGTTTTTTCTCCAAAGAAAAAGCATTTAGTTTGCTTTAGCCCGTGGCAGTTGAGAATACACATTCAGCACTGTGTTATGGATTGTAAATTGCTTTTTCTTTCAGGTATGAATTAAATAAAGTTTTACTAGGGTAGTATAGCTAACCTCTCCTGAAGTCGAGGGCTGTTTTCCTTACTGTTACCTTACATTCTAAAAGCAACACCATTTTCCTAATTAATCTCTACAGTACTCTTTAGATCTCATCGCTAGTCCCGTGTGTGTGTGTTTATACTGTGCCCCTCATCAGAGGATCCAAGCACGTTATAAAAATAAATGAGTATCTATTGCCAAATTTTGTATAAATCAGACCAATTCCTGCCAGTAAAGCTTTTATACAGACAAAATAAGTAAATCATCATAAAAGATACAATTGAGAATTTGACATTTTAACTTTATAGAATACTGTCTGCGTTTTACCAGGTCTTTCTGTGTAGAATTTTCCCGTAAGAATTCAAGATTGCAGACATCCTGAAAATGCTGGAGGAAAGCAAGATAACAGTGACTCTAGGCTGGTAATTTATAACTGAGACTCGTTAGAAAAGGTTACAGTTTAGCTGGATAAAAATGTACTCGTAGAATCCAACTGCTGTTTGAGCGCAATTTATTACAAGTGCAGTTTTCTTCTCTGCACAGAAAAGACAAAGATAAGGAATATGGGCAGAGGTTGGGGAGGAGTTTTCCAACACCAAGAAAAAGTTTTAGAATTTTTCAGCTCTAGATTTTGAATATTATTATGCTAGGAAATTAAAATAAATTTAGTCAATGGACTTGTCAATTCCTTTTTCCAGGAATCACAACTGTGCTCACAATGACAACAATTAACACCCATCTTCGAGAGACTCTTCCCAAAATTCCATATGTGAAAGCCATTGACATGTACCTTATGGGATGTTTTGTCTTCGTTTTCATGGCTCTGCTGGAGTACGCATTGGTCAACTACATCTTCTTTGGCAGGGGACCTCAGCGTCAAAAGAAAGCGGCAGAAAAAGCTGCCAGTGCCAATAATGAGAAGTTGCGAATGGATGTCAATAAGGTAAATTGAAACAGGGATATGTTTTTAGCATTGCCCCAGGAAGACAGAATTTCAGTTCTGCCAGACAGAGCTTTAAAATGTAATTTCTTGTAGAAAACGAGTGGAGTGGGAATGCTATGATCTTGTTTTGGCTCTGCAGAGCAGTAAACGTGGCCACCTCAGCAATGAATGCTGCTCTCTAGCCTGGAAAGCTGAATGGCTTTTTTCTAAAGCATGCACTCAGTTAAGCGTTACTGTGAGATGTTTTCTCAGTCAGGATGTAGAGTTAAATATGTCTAATCTATTCCCAAAGGATCAAATCCAAAATGATGGCTATACTCATATTCTAGTAAGACCTGTATGGAACATTGGCAATAAAACCTAAATTTAACCTACTTTCATAAATCTTTCAGATGCCCTGGATAAGAAATATTTGCTACAGAAGTGTTTGAAAGTGCTTGGAAAGTTTGTGTATTTTCAACGCATGATCTCCCAGAATACTGTTGACTAAATGAGAAAGTGCTCAGAAATAAAGCATTGATTTCCTGTGAACTTAAATTTGAATCTAAAAATGGTCTCCTGGGGGTGGAGAATCGAGGCAGAAAATACATTTGCCAAGATACACACACTTTTGGAAGAAGTATCCATTATGCTTAATGAAAATGGGGCACTTATCATAAAGCACTTGTCATTTTCCACTTTGACCATTTTGGATTGGTTTCACACAGCAGCAAATCTGGGCCGAATGCTGAAATGAACTCAGTGTGAAATGTATAAACTTTCACACACATGCAAAATCAGAAAGTTAAATAAAGTGGGGGGTTTGGCATGGGGAGCTTTTTGAATTTATAATTCATCATGATACTCCAAGGGAGAAAAATTAAAATCAGAATTTAACAAAAAGTCTAAATTGGAAAAAACCCAAGTGATTATTTGTGAGGTGGAACATATGTTTCATACAGCTCTAGTGGTGGAATTTCTCATGTTTGTTTATAAATTCTGCACTATCATAGTGTGCCCGTAGACACAAGGACGTTTTGTTCCATTTTTACTGGAACAACAAAAATTCATCACATGTTAGTTTTATAGGTTATCGTTTGTAGTCTTTTAAGATGGAGGATTTTATCGTCATGGCTCAGATCTCACCCATACATTATTTTATTTTTTTCTTTTTAATTTGGGAGAAATTTGTTTTAATGGATGAAGGCAAACGATAGGATCAATTTTGATGTTATGGTGCAATAGATTATCTTTTACCATTGTAAAGTTCCTGAAGACACTGCGAGATGTTTTTCATTCTATTTGTCATTTTTCAGCAATGTAAAAAAAAAAAAAAAAAAAAATTTTAATTTGTCAAGTTTATTTTTTAAAAATCAGTTTCCCGCTAAACAATCAAAGCTATTACTAAGGAATTTTATGAGACTAGATCTCTGTTTACCTGAAGTCTTTCCTCTAACGTAATGGAAATTTTGGTCCTTAGGCGCCAGTGTCACCACCAGCCGAGGTGTGGTGCTGTATGCTGTTTCTCCTTGGTGCTTTCTATATAGTTATTCATACAACAGAACTTTCAGCCGTGTGGCAGAATAGCCAAAGGCTAGTGGTAAATCACTAATCAAGAACTGGAATTTGAAAGCACTAATCCAACCCAGTAAGCAGAGTAAATGAATTCCAGTAACAGTTGTAGGAATTCACCGGCCTACAGGATTAATATGAAGTATACTGGGAACAACTTTACATTATTTCTGGGTTGTTGTTTTTTTTTTTTTTATCCTGAGCCGTTTGCTTACTGTACCAGGCCAGCGTGGTTCACAGTCTCTGGCAGTTCTGCTCTGGTATCCAGATACACCTGATCTGATAGTCAGGGCTGCAAGCCCTTAAGCAATTGGTAAAGAACCCAAGAGGAGAGGATCAGAAAAGAGTGGTGATGAGAGAGCCCTGTCTACTGCACATCGCCTGCGCTGGGAGGAGGAGGGGAGCTGACAGCTGTTCTTGCTGTTTGACCAGCAGCGAAAAAACAGATCCATATTTAATGGACCTGAATATTTTATCTAAGAAAGGAGGTCAATATTATATATTGTCACGTACAAGAACCAGAAATGGGCCCGAACTGCTGAGTTTGGTTCAGAAGCAGGATTCCATAAAAACCCAAGTATTTTAGAAATGGGACCAAATAGATTCTCCCTCTCTAATTAGGATCCAACACCGAAGGACTAATTTTATGAATTAAATTAGATGCCTCTTGTATCACTACAAGGAATATTATGAATTTAGCAGAATCAGAAACTATGTGAGAAAAGATTAATGCTATGGGTATTAAACCTCAAAACATGAGGATGAAAACTCCTATACAGCTCTGTTACTGCATTCAGCATAGGCATTGTAAAAAAGGTGGGTAAGTAGTTACTGGAATTCTGTTCGTAGTGCAGCACCTTTGTTTATACATTATAGACCAGCAAATCTGTAATTCGTAATCAGATCTGGCGTTTGATTCCCTCAGATGCCAACACCATTTTTTTGGTAACAGACTGTTACAAGTTTTCAGACAACAGAAGGTGGCGAGAGGGGAAGTGCTGATTAGTCCTTCCATCCACAACTACTTGCAAAATCAAAGTAGATGTTAATCCATATTCCCTTTATGCTGTTGAATTCTCTGTTATGGAGCGATTCTAGGGCAGGCACAGACATTTGTAGTCTCTAGTTTTGCTCAGTGTTATTCAGAAGATACAAAACAGTATGGAAGTACAACAGAAGCTGGTCTTCCATGACTATGGTATCTGCTGAATCCAATGTAATCCCTCGGAGATTTGGTGACTCATGAGGGGAATGTCCTGGTTTTTCCATTTGAGCGAACACCCATAACGCTGGCTGCGTGCCAAGCTTCCCCTGGACTATTCCAGATGAAACTCGGGCCAAGTCTTTCTTTAAATTTCATATTGTATTCATATCATATGCCCAATATAGTGGGTTTGGTTTGATTGAACATAGGGCCAAATTCTACCCTCTGTCTTCACCGCAGCGTTCAGCTGACTGTCTTCCTATGGATAACTGTACATAGGTCTGACACATATCGTGTCTTCAGTTTTAACGTAATGTGTCAAAGGCTTTCTTGAAATCCCTAACTTTCATCTTCTAATTCCGTAATTACATAAAAATGGTCTGGAAGGATTTGGTCTAGAAGCCTCTATGAGGCTTTTTGTTCTTCTAATTGTAACTTTTGTTTCTGTTTCCTTTTGAGATAGAAGGGGACAGGGGGAGGAAAAGAAGCTACTGTGACTATAAACCTTCAAGTTTTCTCCTTTATGAAACCTGCCTTTTCCCTTCAAGGAGATGATCAGCCTAACTGCAATCTCAGTGGCACTGAATAGCTTCTGATGTAGACCCCCAGCCATTTTAATATATTGAATTTCTGTTATCACAGTTCAAATGAGACTTTCTTGGTGCTCTCTCGGTGCTGAGTCATTCCCTGTAAGTTTCTTCCACAATTCAGTAGCCAAGGTATTTTTTATTAATTTTCAAATTTTGTCTTACATTGTTTGATGTAATAATTTACATCATTAATTTACCTTAGATGTTTCCATCTTGGAACTGTGGCTTAAATGTGCTTGCTGCTGCTGATCACTGTGATGTCTCTGATGCATCTTCTAGTTTTTGTGTTGTTCAGAATTTGCAGTCTGATCACCTGCCAGCAAGCTCTGTACTTTCAGTATATTTTCCTGTGTTACTAAATTCCCAGTCAACCTGCTGCTTAAGCTGTTGTTACGTCTTTTGGATTCTTTTGCTGGTTTTGTCACAATTGCTGGTCTAACTCCTTTGATCAAGACTACTATGTACTTCATTGACATCTCGGGAGGTGTAATAAGGTGAAAATACTTTCCAATATCAATGAAGTCTGTGAATCTGTTATTCAGGACAGATCAGAAAACCTCCATTTCAGCTATGTGGTAATTTAACAGAAACCAGAACTGTCACTGTAAAGACCATGGTAAATGTACTGGGCTGAATGAAAGGCTGAGTCGTCTTCCTCTGTAAAGAAGTGCTTCTTGCATCTTGCCATCTGTACCTTTGACAAGGGGTGATTCTTTTGGAGAGGCAGCTGTATGCCGTCCTCTTCCAAAGCAGCAGAGACTGGAGGTGTGTCAGGCGGCAGAGGCGATACTCACTGTGAGTAGCAATTCCTGTCCACTGTGATAGCAATTCCTACATCAAGGATTTTGTTAAAAGAAGGGCTACAGATCCATCTCTTGATGGAGCTCCTTGTCAGTCTTTTCTGAGACATCACTATGGTTTTCTTACCAGAAAATTAGCTAGAAACAGGATGTGATACTTGCATTTTTTCAACCAGGATATCGAACCTTATAGAAGTATTACCATATAACCATTTGGTATGTTCCTATAAAGTAATTTGATTTGCCGCTTCACAGAAGGGCATAATCATAATATAAATACATCACTGAATGTGGTTGTAGGTTGTATGCAGTTGCAGTAATAATTGAAGCAGGCATTTCCAACCTAGCTTAAACCATGGAGATGCTGTAAGTGTACAGGCTATACACCTGAAGTACAGGATGACAGAAGTCACATAACTAAAACTACCTCTAATTTTGCAATCCTGCTGTTGTTATTGTGAGCATCAATAAAGCAATTTCCCTCCGGAAAAGGGGGAAATGTCAGCATTTTATGCAACACTCTATAAAACTGTTTATACAGATTTATTCAGTCCTTTTTTTTCTTAGAAAAAAATGTGTACCAGCATTGCTAACTTCTGCATGTTTAGATAAGGGTCAGAGAATTTTTAAAATTATACTGAGTATATGTTTTAAATGAGTAATTTTTTACTCAGTAGTCTTTGTATTATGTAAGGTGTTCAGTCAGCACACCTGCAAGTTACAGTGCATTGCTGTTAAAAGTGAGATTGTCAGACTAGTGACATTTCTCTATTAGAAATTTGGGTACCAAGTAGAAAACATAGAACTTTAGTATGGTAATGAGGCTAACCAGCATATTAGTAGATTTGAATCACAATAGAAATGTTCTTTTGAAGAATGAATGTAGGGCTTAGCTAGCCTAGAAGGCCTAAAGCAATATAGGTATGTTTGCAGTTCTTTGCCCTCCTGACCCACTGGTGTTATACCCAAATTAGCACACAGTTGCTAGAGTGGATATGATGGCAAAGAAAGGATGGACCATTTCTGGCCATTGTGTAGAGCAAGGAAACGGGGCTCCCACCACACCCTCCTTCTCCAGATGCCCATTTTCAGATTCACTGACTCACGAATGGATGCGGTTCGAACACAAGGACAGTACTTACTGTTTCACTGTGCCAGCAATGCCATCCATTGCAGTAGCACGCTTGGAAATGGCACAGCATCACCTCAGGTACTGCTTTGCTACCTGCCATTTCCCAGGACAGCTGCCAGAATTCTTTTCACCACTTTACTAGTTGAATAAGTGGAGGAGCCTGTCCATTTTTTTTCACTGTCATATCCTTAGATGTCTCTTTTGAAAGAGAGGTGGAATTAGATGGAGTGTGTTAACTTGAGGTAATGTGAATCCACTGATAGATACATGTGGCCCCTTGCAGGCCAATTTGTGATAGCTTTCAGTGTGCCTCAGACAGACAAGGTCGCTCTCCTCAATTTTTGGACTGAGGTAAAACGATGCATTAACAGGGCTGCAGACCCAAGATAATCTACCTTGATCCAAAGCAGTGCTCATTAGCTTAGGCTTGGCTAATGCCGTTATTTCCCCCCTGACTTACTGCTGGCTTGCCTCTGGCTTTTTCAGTCCACAGCAATATTTGTTCATTTCTAGCTCAAGAAATCACATAATGCACCTCTAGTGAGGAGAAAGGATTGCAAAGGTACCTAAAACCAGTCAGTTTTTATTACATAGAACTGCATCTTGTACCCTACATGGCAGAGGCACTTCTAGTGTAAAACATGAGTAAGCATGTAGAATATGTTTACAACAAGGTGTAAGAGCTTTTGGGAAAAAAAAAGACATTTTAAAATCATTCACTGACTCAGTTAATAAACCGAACACGGTATTAAAACACTGCATGAAGCTCTTAAAATTTCAGGCTATAATCTCAAATCCTCACTGTTCTATATTGCTGGAGCTACTGCTGCCGTTGTCCAGGTTTCAGGGAAAGCATTCATCCTCTTCCTTTCCCCTCCAAGGACAGGTGGAACTTCACGAGAACTGATTCTTGATGGGTCAGGTGTTCCTTACACAGAAGTTCATTGAAGGACGTGTAATAAAAGTAGGCATGGATTATAAAAGTTCTGCCTCTCCTAAATTTACATTCATGCATTATCAAGGAACAAATTGCACATGAAATGATCACCAGCGCAGAGAGTGCTCTGCCAGCCTCTTCGTGCTTTGTTGAAACCCAAGATTTGATAGGAATGAAATTTGAGGAATTTCCAGCTTTAGCCTGCAGCACTTTGCAGCAGCAGTCAGAAGGTGATTTATTCCTACAGTCCATAGTGATATTCCACATGACATCTGAATAAAGGTCAAGTCAACTGCGTGAGGTTTTCTTTCTGCAGCCACTCTCCTTCAAATGCCACATTTAATTAATGTAAGACCAGTGTGTGTACATTCCATTTGTTTAAAGCACGTTATCCCTTTTTGCTTTTGCAGTGCATCTTTGAACCTGCTATCCACACGTGACCCTGAATTAAATACACTCTGGGTTGCAAAAAAGAATCCATTAATACAGTTTACATTATTATTTCAAATTGTGGGAAAATAAGGCACAAAAAAGGCTATGTACAGTAAGGTAGAAGAAATGAGTGTGTAGCTGAAGTCAGAAGGCATGTTTGGCTAGTGAATTTGGAGAATTGATTTCCCGGAGCTGATCAGCTCTAAAGAGTTGGACAAGGTTTAATTTGAATGGCTGTGAGTCAGCAAATTTCTGTCCAAAAAATAAGTTGTAACTCTAAATGTTATGTGCTAGGGGATGTAACGTAGCTGAGTTCATGAATCTTGAGATCACTGGATCATGTACACTGGGCTGACGTATATGTCTGTATATATGAATCTATCTTTTCTCCTTCCTCGATACTAGTTTTAAGAATCCCTCCTTAATGATAGAAGGTTGTATTAAAACATAGAATTCTAAATCTTGTTTATTCTTATGTCTTTATTCCTTTTTTTAGAAGTGAGACTTGAATTCAGTTTTCTTCCTCACTCAAAAAACTTGTTGAGCCATTCTTGCTAAAATAAGTACTTCTTAAAGCTTTGTACCTGTCCCTGCTCATTTCTTCAAAATGAACTCAACTTTCTGGTAATATAATCGTTAGAAACTTGACGCTTTTGGGCTGGCCTCGAAGGGTACAACAGTAAAGGTCACACAGCCTAAATCAACATGATTATGTTCATGTAGTATTTTGTTTGGGCCACTTTCTGTCCATGTATTCTTTGAGTATTCAAAGGTTCTTGCGGGTAACTGAAAATGAAGGTTTTCAGAAACGGAAGATTTTAGCCTACATTTTGCTAGATGAATTTTGAGGTCTTATACTCTCAAGCCCCAGCAGGTTTGGATAGGAAAAGTGGAAGTATATGTTGATACAGCTGGAGAAGAAGATGCAAAAGCCGATTCTGTGGGGGTATTGTCTGAAGGGCTCACTGTTATTGGGGATGATTCTTCAGCTTTTATTTCCTCTTCCTTTTTGTAGCATGGGGCATATACAATATATAGTAATTTGCAATTTTAAAATAAGCCTATATTTGGTCTCATTAACATTAATAGCTTTTTCTTCCTGAAACTTATGAAACTTTGATAACATTGAGCATAATAATGTTTCACATAAACACCTATCACGTTTATACGTTAGTAAACTATTTTTTCCTCTTGTTTCAGTAAAATTGTGTGTCAAGAACAAACTGCACACTACTGCCTAAAAAAGCCAATCTTTTTGCCTTCATTTTAAGTGTGTTCTGGAATTCTCCTACTATCCATGTATTTATAATGTATATGTGTAATTATATATATTGCTATAGAACTATAATATGTTTAACGAATCAAACTCAAGTTTGGTTTAAATTTACAAGTGCAAAAGGCCACCAAAATATCAGCAAGAAACCTATAATCCGTGTTCTGCTTTCTCTAGAGTTAATGCTTGCACAAAACCAGTTTAAGTATAATAAATTTGCAATGATGCATAATACTGCTGTATATTTTTGCATACATAGAAATATACTTAGAAACAAATCTGAAATGACTAACCATGTCTTGGCAACAAAGTTTCTTTGTTCTTGTCACTCATTTTTAAATGAGTGACACAATGTTAGACTCTCCCCAAAACAGCAGACTATCAGGGTGCAAGTAAATCATGCAGAAATGTCCTAATTCTGTCAACAAATTCAGATTTTTTTTTTATTATTATTTTAAACCAGAACACTTTTCGTTTTAATATTGTCAGGACTAGTCCTCTGAGCCTTGCTCTATCTATAGCCATGGAACTGGCAGTATTTCAAACTGCCAAACCAGCACTGAACATGACCATAAGCAGTACACTTCTAAATGGTTTTTAATTTGGGAATTCATTGTCGCAAGTTAGAAATTTATCTTTATTTTCCTTTTAATGAAAACTTGTTAGTGATTTTCCGTAGAAAAATCTCAAGAATTTTCTTTTATTTTTTTTTGTTGAATTAATTGCAGTCTCTCTCCAGTGTTTTATCTGCTCCCACGGTTTTTACTTGGACCTGGTGCTGCCTCTGGCTGGCCCCAAGAGTTATGTTGTTGGTCTCCCCCAAAATCACAAGCCTAAATCTGTTGGCGAGTGAGTATGTCGTGGTCAGATGGATGGACACTGGTAGACTCCATACAGTCCACCCACTCTTGTCACAAGTATATGCGGCTTAGTCCTTTGCGCGTTGTGTTTGACTTCAGACAGGAAATAAAATAGCCTGTGTATTTTACAGAAGACTGTTCTAGAGAACAATTTTATCAGCCTTATTTTTACTGTCTAGTTCATGTATCAAACTGCAAGTATATCCAAATCATACCTTAGAAATTCTGCCGGTGTCACTGATAGCCAAACATTCCACAAATTTTTCATCTTTCCTGAAGCTGTCTTCTAGAAACAAACTTGCTGTGTTTCCCTAGTAAATTTTCGGTGCTAGGTGTATCTGTTAAAGTGTATTTTGTAACACAACCTAATAGGAGTCTTAGCTTATGGGCATAATGGAAGTTTGATGAAATTTTGGTCTTATTTATCACAGATGGAAGAGAGCACCTTTCAGGACGTACGTTCTTGCTGATGTGACATTCAGTTCTATTATCTCCAAGAGAATTAAATGTATGCACATCAATGGGATGATATTTTAGCAAACAACAAATACTTCATTGGAGCAGTGTTAGGAAGAATCAGGGCTGCCTAGCATCTTGTTTCTTGGTGAAACAGTAGGACTCGGAGATGTTGTTAACTGGTACCTCAGAAGACTTCCATTCCAGGGCCTGCCTTTGCTTCCTACTACTGAGATAAGTATCTCAGTAGTAAAAAATTGTCGCTGAAGATCATAACTGAAATTTCAAAAATTCCACTTCTGCTTAGCTTGCTTCCTTTATGCTTATTTTCAGCCAAAGGTAAGATTTTTTTTTCTTTTTAGTGTTTACAAAATTTGCCGTGAAAAAACAATTGCTTGCAGGAAGTTCAGATAGATTAATTTTTAAATTTTTCAACTTTTTTCCCAGAGAAGTTTTGGACCCATTCCTTTAACATAGAAGAGGTTTCTTCGTTAATGGAAGGCTTTGATTTTTAAGCTGGAATCTCTTAAAAGGAATTGTTTTGATCTGAGTGATGATTTTGCAATCTTCTGGAAGAAAAAAGAAATTTGTTACCTGACATTTCTAGAAGGGAGGGCAGCTACATTTAAGCTTATTCAGATTTGGAGACTTCCCAATTACAAATTAAAAATTAGAAATTAGCTAATATTTACGGCCACCATCATGACATGTTCTTGCAGGTTGGAAAAAAAAAAATTGTTTCCTCCTGTTGTGGTTTAACTCCAACCGGCAACTCAGCACCTCGCAGCTGCTCACTCACTCAGCCTCTTTCATTTTACGTGGGCACGTATTCTGCAATGTCTTAAGTGTGGAATCTTGTGTGTACGTAACGGATGCCGAAAGCAAGCAAGCAAGCAATGTTTTCAACCATTTCTCTAGAACCCTACTGCACTTGCAACTAAGTTACTGATGTGTTGCTAATGAGAGCGAACGAGGAATTACATACATCAGGGGGTAAAACTGAGTGCCTCGAAATCCAATTGAAGTAGTTAGAGCAGCGTTAAAGCTCCATGTCCAGATCTTACTTTTTTTTTTTTTTAAATTCTTGCAGGTCTCTTGGGGTTTTTTCACTTAGAGTTTTAGGCTTTAAAAAGTTCAAGAACCTAAAGAAAATCCTGATTTAATTTGCAGAGTTTCTCTGGATTTTCCGACCTGAAACCAAACGAAGTAACTTGAAATTATAAGTCAACCTAATTTTACTGTCCTCTAACTGCAGGCATTACAGCCTGACCCACATCTTAGGTGTAAAGTCAACCCGAGCCAATGCACGCTTAGTGTGTTTTCATAAACTGTTACTGCACTGCTGGCAATAAATTCAGTTTTGTTCGGCCAATGGACATGCGGTGTTTGTAATATTCTTAAGGACGTTGTTTTGCATATGCTTGAAAAACACTATGACCTCATAAAGCACAAATGCCTCGCTCGGCAGACTTGCTTCTCAAGTCACAAAAGTCTGTACAGCTTTAGGCAGTTGCCATTTCAAAATCATTAATCCTTTTTTCTTCCAAGGTGAACCTAGCAGCAGTGTAGAAAGGACTGTCTCCCTTCCACACGTTACCTTGTATGGTCAGTGCCATCCCCAGAGATCAGTGGTTCCTAACCAATAACGCAGACCTCACTGATGAGGTGGAAGATCCCTATTACATGTAAACTGCGCTTCGTACTTCCGGCTAATCTTGCCAGAGCTACTGTGACTAGTCAGGAATGGGATGTTACCAGTTTTCCAAGCAAAGCTCAGCTGCTAAGAGGTGGGAATCTATGCTCTAGAAAGTACCAAGGTCTTTAACAAATGTTAAATATGTCTAGGCATATCACGTCAGTCATCACTGCGAAAGGGATCTTTATCTCTGTCTTCAGTTCTTAAGCATGTCAGTTCACAGGACCTATAAATGCTGAGACCATATCTCAGGCATTAATCTTTGTAGTAGACCGAGTACTTCTGTTCTCCCAGCACGATTTAGATCACCATATTTTCCTTTTGCTTAATGGTAGCCCTACTTAACAAAAGGATATTTATTTTGAATTTACAATTGTTTTGTTTCGCAAGATTTTTCCATGAGAAATTCCAGCCTTATTGTCTATTTTATCTCAGTACCTGCATGCGACTGAAGGTTAGAGGTGAAAAGGAACAGCATATGAGGAAGAAAATGTGTCAGTATTGTATCTTTTCGATTCATTAATATAAATCCTCCTCCCACTATAAAGCTGTGTTTGGCATAACAGTAGAGCGTAATCACCAAGATGCTGTTTTAGTCGATGTTACTAGTTTCAGAGATATGATCATCCTTGGAGGGTTCCTAATGTGCCTAAGTGTGTGTATTGGTATGTGTGTGGAAGTTGTAATTTCCTTGTATTTCACAGTTGCTAATATATTAGTGTAAGAGGAATTTCTCAAGAAAGCCATCATTTTGGAATTTCTAGGAAGCAGGAAGAATATATAATGGTAACATTTCTACACTTTCCTCTGTATTCCCTTTGTTTGAGGCCATCGGAAAGGTCATGGCCTCTTTCAAGGCGCCAGAGTCAGCTTTTCTTCCAGCTGACCTGGGCCTATAAGTGACTATCATTTGCATAATATTTTTTGTCATCCACCTTTAAGACTGATTTATAAAAAACCCACCCTCTTGCATGGTTGCTGAACTCCGGTCATTTCTCCTCCACTTCTGCTGTCACCTTTTATTTCCATGGTACTACTTGCTGCTGCTTTTTTTCATCTTCATCCTCCCTTCCTTTCTTGTCCCTGGAAATTTCTCCATTAAGTTTGAACTCTCCTGTTCACCATAAAGAGCCTAGTTCTATGGTTGAACAATCCTTCAGCACCAAGAGATCTTGTTAATCTTCTTCCACCTCCTTTTGAAACCACTTTTACACTTACCTTTCCCCCAGAATAATTTTAACAGTTGTTTTCATATCATCATATCTTCCTTGGTCAAATGACCAGCTGGAAAAAATACATTCACATCACAACGTTATGTTACCTTGAGGAGCAGAGCAAGGCAGTAGTGGCACCTCTGAGGCCAGAATATACTTATGCTAGTTGTTGGCTCAGAGGTCCCTATATCTTCTAATTAGTTGTCCTATTATTACCCTAGAGTGCTTTAATTTTAAATGACAGATAATAGCTGCCTTATCTCTAAGGAAACTGGTCTTGATTTTATTAACTTACAGGACAGAAGAATAATTGGCACATATCATTGTCCAGAAATGTATTCAACAAAGGTATCTTTCATTGTTTTCTAATGTTTTTATCCTCAGAGACTTTAAATTCAGGTCCTGACCACTTACGGTCATTAAAGATCCCATGGCACTTTTTTGTAGTGTGTTCATCTCAACCCCAAACATCTGGCCAAATACCAATTTGTGTAACTGTTCTGCTTACCTAACATTCCCCACCACCACTCACCCACCCCATAGTTTCAATTGGCTACAGCATTCTCCATTTCCTCAACTAAAATATAGTGTGTTTTTCCGCACTGTCAGTCACCACATTTCACCTCAGAGGTGATTGTGCTTCACTGGGAAGTGAAGCGGCTCTTCTTTCTAATGTTCGTAAAGCGCTTTGGGATCCTTTTGAATGGGCAGTGCTGTGTACAATAAATGTAATTCATTATCATTCTGTCTCAGGCTTCAGTTACAAAGGCATGTTTTGTTTAGAGTTGGGCGAACCTACTTGGTGGAAATAACACTCCCAGCTCTCTAATCTGACATGGAACCTTTTGTCAAAGGTTGAAAAGTTAATTTAATTTCTTTATAGTTTGATTGTTTTGTGTTTTACTGTTGTTTGTTTGTTTCTTTTATTTTCACATTCATTTGTACTTCTGGATTGGAACTTCAGGAGTTCTTTCAGATTGGGAATTCAAAATACCATGAAAAACGCAGTTCTTGTTAAAGGTCAATTCACTGTTTCAGGTGCAGGAGTGTCAAATTAGTGCTAGAGAAGCACCTGAATTTTGTGATTCTGGCCATTGCAACACTTGAAGGTTCGCCCATCGCTAATTTTTACTGTATTTTGCATTATTTCTTCTGAAAAATTCTTGGAATATTAAAGAATGCTGTGCTCCAACTCTGATATCAGTGTGATATGTGCAGAAGAAGATGCTTTGCCCTAAAGAAAGTTTAGAATATTGCTAAATGTTTTTTTTTTCTGCCCAGCATCACTAATCCTACTAACTACTGCCAAGATTACTAGATATCTGCAGCAGTTTGCTATGTTGAGAAATTTTCTGAAACGAGAACAGAAGTGGCAAAAGAATCAAACCAAACAGTTAATTGAAGAGGTGATATGCCACTAAAACATGTCTATATCTAACACTACTAGACTAAAAATGACTTTTCTTGCATTTGTGTCGCATAGAGAGTATGTGAGTGTGTAAAGAGCACTTAAATTTCTGATATCATTGCAGATCGAAGGATAAAATGCTTAAACTAGATTCATCCTAAGAAGATTTAAGATGTGAACAAATTTGTTGGCACTAAAATCTTTCCAAAGATAGTTCCTTAGAATGCACAATGTTGAGGTGAAAATAACCCAGACTCGGGGCGAAGGGGTAAAACGGTTGCATTAGTAGATGTTATGTCCGACTTCCCCTGATGTCATTAGAACTAAAATTTCTATTCTTTTCTTAAGGCTATGTGAAACTATGGAAAAATTAGTCTCCAAATGGCTTTGCACCCCTCTTGTAACATACTTCCCCTATTTGTTTTTAGCCATTCTTGGGCTTGATGAATCCCATATGCCTCTAATTGCTTTTATTTTCAGGATACTGAATGTCCTAATATTTGTCTGAGATCTCCTAACAAAAATGTTAGTCAATTTTGTGTTACTCCTAAAATCACTCAAGAACTTTCTAAATAAGTTTCTCAGTGCTTATAAGAAAATGTTTGAAAGTTCTCTTGAATACTTTCCTCTTAGAAAACTTTTGCATATGTTTGCATCTGTTTGTATTACAATAGCCGAATACTCTTTTTGCCCTAGTTTTGTCTAACGCAGATGAGCACTGATTTGATGGCCTTCCTGGCTAGAACACAGTGTTTCCTTATCCTGCTCAGTATCATGCCAGAGTTCTGAAAGGATATTTCTTGGGTTCCAGCTCCACTTTTTCATTTTTCCAATGCTTCTCAAAAAAGATTGATTTCCCTAAGGCACTGGAAAATTCAAAGATTTCCTATGGCCGTGATGGAAAGCCAGCAATAACAGATTATTTTGGCTGCTTCACAGTGAGTGATTATACTTAAACTAAAATACAATGAAACTAGAGGGGTGCAAACTCACGTGGATTGGGGAAAAAAAAGGGAGAGCAAGGGGGAAACCTGGCATGTCAGCAATGCCGGTTTTTATGCATCACTTGATCAGATGTAATCACTCAAATGGCAGTGTTTCAGTAGGTCTGAGTACTTTTGTGCACACCCAGTTTCCAGTTCATGATACTGTGCAGCGGATGCTACTAAAAAGAAACGGTTTCCAACCCAGTTCTCTCACTGGGCCGTGTCGAATATTACACAGGGGTTTTTAATACTGGCAAGTACGGTGCTATAACGGGTAGTGCGGTGAGGTACCTGCTGTGGACTGCTGGCTCCTAACTTAAGAATAGCCTAATGCCATATTATTGTTGAGAAATCCACAAAAGTCACAGTTTGTGCACTTCCAATAATAAATATAGTAGATATTATGTACGTTATATAGTATGTATTACATACAGGAGAAATTCGTAATGTGGCAGTTATTGCTAAAGGAGCTCTGGGACAGTTTCATCTCTTAATTGGCCTGGAGTATATCTGCACTACCATCATTAATTTGGTGTGCTTGATTAGATGCTTATTAGTATTATTGCTGTTAAAGTATTTTTATTTGATTACACTCTATAATTGCACGATTTGAAATACATACTTGGAGAGAAGGCTGGGGAGAATTAGAACTTCCTAAATAACCTTGTATTTGTTTTCTATAAATGGATTACTTTGAAGTTCTCCTACCATACTTCAGATCTGCTCCTGATGACTAGAATTTAGTTCCTCCTCTTTGAAATCCTCTGAATTGTCTAAGGGGTTTCTTTACAACATTGCATTAATACAATATTTTACCGAACTGCCTTTAAAAAAAAATATGTATTGGCTAAAACTACCCATTGAAACAACTGTTCAGTGTACATTTGATGTGATTACACTCTGAATATGTTTTTCCTTGCTTGAAATGGCAGATCTCTGCTATTCCAGCATTCAGGTCTCCGCAGCATGCACTGTACTTATGAAATCCATCAGCACTGGGGAATGGAGTTTCCACATGGGTATGGTTAGACTTACAGCAGTGTCTTTCCCCAAGTAACCAAGCAGGCTTGTGTGGAATGTGGGGGGAAAATGAAAAATTGCATTCTCTAGCGCAGTGCTCTGGCCTTGCTTTATAGTGGCAGAGACACTCTGTGAATATCTGAAGTTTTTGTCAGAGCAGAAGCTTTCATTTACAAGGAGAAAAAACAAAATAAACCAGACTCTTTTTGATTTCTCTCCAAACCCCCCAAAAAGCTCAATATTTGCCCCAGGTTTCCACCCGCTGGCAGAATCCCACTTTTGGGAGCTGAGCACGTACTCCATTTCCAGGTATTGCCTTGCTTCTTGCAGGACGTGGGGTCATGACAACACTACTTATTCCATTATGCTGTATAGGCCTTATTGCTTCTTGAGGTCACAGATAAATGACAATAAATACAGTCAAGGCTATGCTTATATTCTTTTAGACAGGCTGAGATCCAGTGAGTTAGCAATGGTAGATCTAGCCCTTGTCAGCATGGCTTCAGTTTGCAACCGATTGGGCTTCCTTTCTCTCCTGCTAAATCCGCTTTCTTATTTTTTACAGATGGATCCACATGAAAATATTTTGTTGAGCACACTTGAAATTAAAAATGAGATGGCTGCCTCTGAGGCTGTGATGGGGCTTGGGGACCCTAGAAGCACTATGCTGGCGTATGACACTTCAAGCATCCAGTACCGGAAAGCTGGCTTACCCAGACACAGCTTTGGTCGCAATGCCCTGGAGCGACACGTGGCACAGAAGAAAAGCAGGCTACGGAGACGTGCATCTCAACTGAAAATCACCATTCCTGACTTGACTGATGTAAATGCAATAGATCGATGGTCGCGCATATTCTTCCCTGTTGTTTTTTCCTTCTTCAATATTGTCTATTGGCTTTACTATGTGAACTAAGAAACAAAGCCACACAGGAAGAAAGAACTGGATTTCTCTTCAAATCGGTTGTACAGCCAAAAGTGGGACTTAGAAAAATTCTATTCAGGACAAAAAGTTACTTTAAAACACCTTAGTTGCTGGCCCACTCTATGGTCTGTTTTTCTAATGTTTTGGTTGTATCTGCTAAATCATAAAAACGTTAAGCTGCAGTACGGACCTATCCCCTTATCAAAATATAAGTGCATCTTGACTGTGAAGGCAAATTGGATTTTGACAATCACTTCCATCTCACTGTCCCTCATTCTCTCACTCTTTCTTTTTTTTCCCCTTTTTTTAATGGTGATTTGAGTTTAGTGATGTAGAGAAACAAGTTCTAGTTTCAACAGCAGGACATGCCATTCCCAGGGAAACTGCATATCCGAGCCATGTGTCTAGACTTAAGAGGGTGTATTAAGTTGTTGTCATGCTTATGAAACATATACACTTTACCTTTTAAATGTGTAAACTTGAAAACAAGTAGTGCCTATCATCTTTTCAAGATGATGATGGTCAGAGGTTTCCCAACCACATTCAGGGATTTCCTGTTATTTATTAAAAGAACTAAACCTTTGACTGAAGATATTAGGGTTGGGTGTTTGCACAGAAGCTGAAGCAAAAAGCACTAGTTTTGTTTGGGTTTTAGAGAGAGAACATATGCTCACAGTCACAGTGACTGTAGTTGTGATCAGTAGAGGAATGTAGCAATGGTATAAAAAAAGCATCACACTCTGAAAGGGGTGATACGCTGCCGGTTCGTGTTGGGGAAGGGAAATCATCTGTCCAAAGTGCCAAAACTGGTTGGCCAAATAGTAATTCTCTAGGTGACTGAAGGAAACCAACGGTGCCCTTCCTTTCTAGGGTGGGGAGAGCTAGAGAACAGTTATAAGGCACAGGGCCAAGGAGGGGAAGGGTATGTATATGTAAAAGTTTGTGTGTGTGTGTGTGTGTATATATGCACATCCATATATATATACACTGTGCAAATGAACGTTGTCAGTTATAGTACACACCTTAGTCCAAAATACTCGTGGGGTTTTGTGATTTCCTCCAAGTTTGTAATCTTGCCAGTGTTATGCTTGCTACTGTTGTTATGTTCAACACCTTACATCTGGTTTGATTAAAGGTATCGTATCTCTTTCAACAGTAACAATCCACGTATTTCAGTACAAAAAATACGGACAGGGTGTTTTCTTGGTCTGGATTAGGCAATACCGTTTCACTTTATTTTCACTCCCTCAGTGCACCATTTTAAAGGGAAGAATTCAATAGCCATCACTTTAAGAGTTTAATTACACTCTTGAATGTTTCCTGCTTTAGGGTGATTTCCGTTGAAAAACTAGCAATTTTCAGGTTTGCTGTAGGAAACTTTTTGAAATAAAAGGGTTTGGTTTGCTTTTTCATTCTTACAGACAAAATAGAATAGACAAAAATAGAATTTTGTAGGCAAGGTAGACAGTGTTATTTAGTCCATTGTGGATTTTTTTTTTTCTGTAATGAAAAAGAAAAATCACAAGAAATGTATAAAAAGTATACATCTGTGATGGCTTTTACTAAATCGGATCCCCAGTATTGTTTGGCATGAAATACTTCATGAAGCAAAGACCACATCTGTTGTATCTATGCTACCTCTCACCTGTGTACAAATTTCAGAAAGAAACTAGAATTCAAGTATCTTCCAAGTAGTAAATGAATTTTTTGGGGCAGATACTGTTTCCTCATTTAAGTATTCCTTTGGCAATACTTTAAGATAGTTCGTAAGAGTATTTTTTGTAAAATATTTTCTTTGTATTTTTCGTTCTTCCTTTAAAAGAGTAATTTTATTACAGGTTTCTGTGGTGGTTTTTTTTTTTTCCCATTTGACAGTGAAAGACAGTGATAGGAGGAAAATAGTGCTGGGAACTAGTAGGCCAACTTTCTGGCTTTGTTTTGAGCATGTCATATGCTTATTTCTGCTTCAAATGGGAGAGGATAGTTTTGAGGCTGACATGGTATTTGCCAGGCGTACACACCAGCTGTTGTTTTCAAGGGAGTTGTGTGTACGGTCTCATACTGCTTCCAGGTTCAGACTCTGCAATGTCTAGAGACAGGCTTTCATCAGGCGATTAACTCTCCAAGTCTAAATGTTGCTTTTTGTTCCCGTACTTAATTTCCTACTGCATATCATGCATAACCCCGTATGTAGATGCCTTTGGAATTTCAACAGAAAGAGTATGAACCAGGTTGGGATTTTTTCCCAATTCTAAGAAAAGGAGCCACATCAAAATTCAGTATTTTTTTCAGAGTCTGTTCTTTAAAAATGGTATTAATCATCATAAATAAAAGCAGTCTTACCGTATCCTTCTGTACAAGCTTGTCTTTCACTTCACAAATTGCTGTCTTTCATTTCACAGAAGCACAGTGTGAATACAGGTAGCTCGCAGCCTGTTTGCGGTTGATACACATCAAATAGAAAACCTTACAGAGACTATGTTTTCTCCCTGCTTTGGTTGACTGCATCAGCTCTTAGGAGAACCACAGAAACTGAATCCTAGAACTGCACATTAATTTGTCTGAAGTTCCAGTACAAGCCATAACGCTCTCCGATGTTTCTATTCAGAGAGTGAAAGAAAATGTCTGGTTTCTGCTCAGGTGTCACTAGGAAAGGTGTATTATCTGGGGGGAGGAGCACTTTCGCTTTTACTATGTCCTTCTGGCCATTAATGTGATGTATAAAATTAGTGAGAGAGAAGGATTCTATCATTTTGTACTAAGGCTTAACACTGTGATATAAAAAGATGGGGGTGAGAAAGACTGGTGAGGCACTGTCAAGGGAAAACTCAAGCCCAAGGTGAGCCCTTACTCCTCTTCTGAGAGACTTGAGTGAAACTGAGAAATTACACCAACATATGTGAGATACGGGGTGTGCTGTGTGTGCTACCCTCCAGGTAAACTAGAATAAATTTGCTTTTACTTTAGAATTGACCGAAAATGAATATTCTAGATCTTTTTAATTGTGTTAGTTGTCGATAGTTTCAATAGGCAAAATATCAAAGGTAATAATTTAGGTAAACCTTGTAATATACTTATAGTTGCACATTTTATTGTTCTATTAGACATAATAGCCAGCAATTAAGGTGTTTTTCATCTTTGTGAAATTCATGGGCAAATTATGACTAAACATGGCACAGTTTTAATGAAATCTTTGAGATCAATCTGTAAATATATACTGTACATGACTGCTAGTAACTATGATACACATTTTCAGAACTGAGAATTCATGCAACATATTTCTCTGTTTGCATAAGGAATGTTATTGTTTCTATCCTATCGAAGATTGATGACTGGGAAGAAAGACTCAAGCAATGACATTGTGCCCGTTTCTTGTCTCATTCCCAGGGGAGGGAAAACAGAGTCTCAGATAACAGCGTGTCGCAGAGTTCTTCAGAGAGTTTTCTCATTCCAGTAAAAAGGAGATACAATCTGTAAGGTACAAAAGCACAATGCATAGGGAAAGTGAGCGGGGGTGTTACACCTGGGGAAAAAAATCCTATTTATTTATTTCAGGCAAATACGCATTAAAATCAAAGCTCAATTAATTTTCACTCTAATTATTAGCCTGTGTTCCAATTCTCTGCTACAACACAGTGCTCAACATAAGTGAATGGATGTTACACATGATCCAGCTACGTGTGCATATGGACATATACCTAAATGTCTGTATGGACATAGTGTGTATGTATACGCCTACTGAGTATATATATGCACACACATTCATATGTTGGCGTGTTACAGGAATAAGCTAATAATAGTTTTGTT
This sequence comes from Buceros rhinoceros silvestris, assembly GCF_000710305.1. Classification (NCBI taxonomy): domain Eukaryota; kingdom Metazoa; phylum Chordata; class Aves; order Bucerotiformes; family Bucerotidae; genus Buceros; species Buceros rhinoceros. Next base: position 32,157 of record NW_010429782.1, on the reverse strand, counting down.
TCTACCATCAACCAGTGTGTGAATATATTTTTGAGAAAAAAGATTAAAAAAAAAACCAACTTACTATACAGGGTAACTGGGCATTTCTATATCAGCAGATCAATGCTTATAATTCGTACGGAGCATTGCACCGTTTGACATGATGATAGTACTGTACCTCCTAGCATCTGAAATTAGACTAGTCCTCACATTGCTTGCCTATTTCTTCTCTCTCTTTTTATAACAGCATTGTCCACCAGTAAGTTCTCAAAACCAACAAATTTCCTTAGGGAACCAAAAAATGCAAAAATATTAACTATTTCTAGAAAATAATCTAGAGTGGGATGGCCAGGGTACAATACTATATCAGTAGTGATCATAACATTTTGCTATGTGTACATAGAACATACAATGTGAGCAACCATAACTTAAGCTGAACATGTGTAAATATTATCAGATTTCTTAAACATTTTTAACTTCTAATTTGTACTTTACGGTAAGGCAAAAAGCTAATTCTACTTATGGTTTAGGTTAATGTGTCCTAAAATTATGTAAATAATTAAATAAGCTGTAAATGAGCAGTCGATAGATACAGTAATTGTTTAGTGACTTTTTTTTACTAAGTACAATAATTGCAGTGCTCTAGCAGAGTAATTTAAACACCCTTTTGCATAAACAGATTTGGATTCCAGATATAAAAAAGTTCAGGAAGTACTGCGGTGTAAAACAGCCGTTGCGGCGCTGTGACTGCTAGCACAATCGATACTTTCGTACGGTTAAAACGTTCAGCCAACAGGAGATAGTAGCTTGGCACTCGGTACTCAGATTCGCGTAAACAAACAGGGCCTGGGTGTCACTTACGACAGGGCACCTCTCTGCTGCTCCAGCGCGCGGAGAGGTGAGGAAATCCAGGGTAAGTGAGAACTCGGCTGTCGGTGATTTCATTACAGAAAGCCTGCATATTGCGTCTGTCTGTTTCTGAAATCTGTATCTCTTACGGTATCTAATAGTAGACTTATATTTTTCTTTAAATAATAAAAAAAAAGGATGTTTGACTGTCATTAGATAGCATGGACCCCCAAAGCCAAAGAATCTTCACTCCAGAAATTGTTTAAAAGGGAAATCTAATAAGTCACTGCTTAACACCAAAGGTAAAGCTTAATAAAATGCACTAGGAACTTTGTCTAAATTTTTAAAAAGCAAATGGAATGTTGATCGAAAATACTGCCCTATTCTACTTTGTAAAAATAGTAATAATTTAAAAATCCATTAATATAAAATTGAAGTAGATCATCTCTACAAGAATATGCAACACTAACATTTCATACATATAAAATTATTTTCTTTGTAAGTGCTTTGACAAAAAAATGAAACTTAAATGATGAAAAATCTCACCTCTACTTTCATACTAAGGGTTGTATTTTTTTAATGTTTTTCAGACATGAGGTCATCTATTCCAATTTGATAACATTTTGTATGTTTTCACTGTTACTGTCATTTGGCAGATACTCACCAGGCTGTATTGTTCATGGTCTGTCCTGTTACTTTCAGTTGAAGACGAAAAGAACATTTGAGACATGATTAATTCTAACCAGCTGACTATGATTTGACTTCTATCACGTTTTTATTTGCATGGGTGTTTAAATGGTTCTGTTAGTACTGTCTTTGCACAGTTCTGATTTATCTTTTTTTTACTTAGTACTATTTACTTCATAATGTAGTAATCATCAGCCTTACTAATGACCTTGTAGCCTTTCTTATATGCACATAATGCACATTTTCCAATGGCTAGAAAATGCAAAATACTAGTGGATATCATTGCATCAGATCTTCATGTCTTTCTCAAAAGGACTGCTAACCTCTGGGATATATGAGGTAGTAAAATGATGATTGTAAATGAGTAGCACATAAGAGATATTTTCTTGAATTTAAAATTATTGCAGCCAGTTTGAGCATGTAAATATATAATAATGTTGGCTAGTGTGTAATTCTTGAACTAAAAAAATATAAATAAAGAAAACCTAAAAGATGTATATGTAGTTGTGTTATGTTGGGCAGACTCTTTTCTCAAAGCTGCTGAAGATTACAGTTCTCATCTGAAGTGAATATCTATGAATTTGGGTCAGAAAGAGACACCAGGAATTGGGGCATTAAGGCATCTGAAGTGTAGGCTTAGCATGTGCAGGGGTCGCCCTAACACGGTGTTCACTTGCCTGTGCAGCAGTCAGGGGTGGCTGAGCGCCCGGGGAATGGGAGTGCTGTACATTGAGATGCTTAGTGCTAGCCAGTGAGAAAATGAAGACAGGAGGAGAACGGCTGAAAATCTCACAAGTTCAGTACCTCCTCAGAGTCAGCCCCTGTGAACCTGTTACTGATGGTAAGATGCCGGTGACCTCCTTACAGAAACGTGGTAGCAGCTGTTTGTGGTGGAATGGTGTTTCTTATTCCACAGAAAGGTCTCAACAGTCTCAAGTCTGTCAATGTGGATTTAACAGACCCGAGTTCTGTTCCTTCCTCTTTGCACGTCACCTCTAACAGGAGAGATCCTGGATGACTTTCAGGATGGTGAGTTTAGATTTTCCTATCGGAGCAGTTCTGTTGCATAAAAACCCATTTGAGATTAACGGATCAGGAGGAGAGTGCAGGCAAGCAGCATGGTGATAGGCATCTGTATTGCTGTACTCCAACCGCCGACTGTTCTGTACAGAACTTGATCAGTAGTAGCAGGGACCAGAAGCGGGGTCTCTTCTTGTGCTCCCAGGGTGTAAAATGTCCACAAAAACAGTTCTGTTCTTGCTGCTTCTTGTTAAACAGACATCAGAACCAGGCGTGTTTGTTTGCTGTGCTGTGGGAACAGTTCACAGCTGTTAGTTCTGCTTGTTCTGTGCCCAACTTTTATAAGAGGGAAGTCGTAGTTGTGGTTCCGAGCCTCGAGTATCACTGCATGGGGGAGATGGCAGAGTATTTATTGGTAGCCTTAGCTCTACACAGCCGCAGTTTCTGCCACAACTCAATTCTTTGGTTGATCCGACTGGGGGGAGCAGATGGCGCACCAGAAAAGAGAACAAATAGTCAGACAAAAGGCTGCCAAAGGCTAAAACTGCCAAATCCTCGTTTTTGTCTGGAAATGCAGACGACAGCAGTTGGTACTTCCTTTTGCAGTTATCTGCCTGGTTACTCTCTGTTCCCAGCCCCACAGCAGCACTGCTTTAATGACTGATCTGTTCGGTCACTTTTCTGTGGATGAAGAGCACTAGTTCTGCGGAGGAAGAGCAGAGTGAAGAAAGGAAGAGCTGTGAATCGCATGGCTGGCGCTCAGGTGAGGAGCTGCTGGTGCCAGGATGCTGGCTTTGTATCAGGAGACATAGAACATGAAACAAATACTCCAGGCTGTTAAGGAAAACTCAAGTGTGATTTCATCTCTTTTAAAAACATATCCCGTCTTCCTCTGAAGCTTCTGAATGGTAGATCCAAGTTCTGAAAACAGACTAAAACGTTAGCACAGTTGCTTTGTTACAAGTGTGTGATGTAGTGTTGGTCCTTATTTTCAGAGATTATTACAAGCTAGAAAGCAAAGTATTTCAACTTTAAGACTGGTTCATGACTTTAGAGTCTAAAAATATTTGTAATTACTGGTGAGTATCATTTCCAAATCAAAACAGAAGGAGTTGCCTACCTTTTACACTGTATCTATAAATGCATTTAATGTTACCACATGCAAATAGAGGGTGTATCAAATCCACTGGCACAGAAATGAGACTGGTGCTGCACAGTACTTGTATAATTTATTCTCTCTGTTCTGAGCTTTAACACTTCGTGACTTGTGTAGTACAGCTTTTCCTTCATTCAATCTACTTGACTGCAAATTAGAAATATTAATATCGGCTTCTTATTGGTTGAATATGTCTTGATAAGCTAAAATTAACAAAACATGTCAGGAATTATCTAACATTACAGTTTTCCACTTATAAAAGAAAAATCAGTATTTTAAAGAACAAAATTATGCATCTGTCATTGAACAGCTGTGAAAGAATCAAACAACGGGCACTGGCTTCTAACATATTGTAGCTGTTGCATATTACGTGAAACATGAACAGCTACAGAGCAAGAATGTTCACTGATGCACATTCTCTGGTTATCAAAACTAATGACCAGCGTGACATTAATAATTCGTAATGCTTGTTATTTATAAAGGGTACTTGGAGCGACTGATTTATGATGATGTTGATGTGAGTCTAGGTAAGCAGTAGGTTTTGGTTATGTGCAGAAGTGGGGGCTGGGTTTGCAGGTGATGTAAATTGCCTTTGTAAATGGAGATACACTTGTTTCAACCGAGACTCTGGCCCGGGCACGCTGATGCGTGTGTTCTGGTTTTTGTTTTAATTTCAGAGCAATACTTTTGAATACATCTTATTCTTGGAACAAAAGTATTTTTCCCCTCTTTCTGACAGATTGTCAGAGCTGACATACTGCATTCATTTTGGCACTCTAATGGCTAAGGGCATGCTTCCAGCTGAGAACACTTTTTTTCAAAACTTTCTTTTTTTTTAGAAAGAATATAGCCGAGGGAACAAAATTTTCTTGAAGTTCTGGGTCTTGGATTGTCTTACTTAGGTTCCTTTACAAATACTTTAAAAAATAAATCATGTAAACTGTTCGCATTTCTAATTTTGGTGCTATTTATTTTTCAGATGGTACTTGAGTGGAGGTATGTGTATGTTTATGGATATGTATAGGCACACATTCTCACGTCTAAGCTTGCTTGGTCTGTCTAAAGACTGATGCTTTTGAAGCCCACGTGAAACTGGTCTGTGACCTTTGAGATCTCGTTGTTAAACACTTCCAAAGATCTTTTCTGAAGAGTCTGAGTGATCATATCAGTCTTTAATCTTCAACTTTGTGCCAGGCAGGCACAGGAGTACAATGTCACGCAGGTTACAGGGAATGAAGTCCTATCGTACGCTCTGTGACAGCAGCAGAAAGGGCAAGATATGCAGGGATAAACCCACAGCACAGAAGCTAATTTGGTCATGGGAACATCGGTGCAGTGCCGTGATTGAGGATGATCCTTCCCCTTACATGCGAAGAAATTGTTTATTCAGGTGAGAGGCTGTGGACAGGAGAAGGAATCTGGGTAATGAACAGACTGAGACCTACAGGTCAGGACAGCAAGATGTATCTGCAAGATTTGCAAACAAATTTTACCGTTTTTGCTGTTGTGTATTTTATGTTATGATATCTGCAGCAGACATATGTGCCAAACAGAAAAATGATTCACTGGAAAGAAAAGGGGTGGGTGGGGGTGGGTGAGGAAAAAGAACCTCATCATGGGGAAATTCAGCTAATACCCTCCCAACCTCCCGCTCATAACAGACTTGATAACGAATTTTTCTTCCCCCCACCCCACTCACCCACCTTTTCCCCTCCCCTCACGCCCCTTAATTTTAATGTTTTCTTTCTTACACAAGTTTGGAAAATTAGCATGACAACCTTGGCTAATCCTAGTGAATCATACAAGCCCTAATTGGTTTGGAAGGGTCTGCAGATCTCTCTAAGAAAGGTGAAGCATTATTTATTTGCCTTCATTACTACCCAAAGCGATGTGATTACTGAACAGGTTTGACATTCAAACTAATTAAGGGTGAGAGAAAGAGGGAAGAAAAGCCTTTTTATGAGATCCAAACAAAAATTTACAAAAGGAAGAAACAAAATATGGAAAGGACCAGCAGGTGAAAAACAAAGGGAGTTTTCTCCGTCGTGGTATAGGACTTTTAAAATAAATACGAGCTGCTTTTCTGCCCTAGCATGTTTCTGTGTCTTTTTAACTGCAGCTCAGCCATCCATCACCTGGTTTTCCTATTTTGGTCTGCTTTCAGGGAGCCATGTGAGGTAATTCCTCCTGGTTTGACCAAAAGAAAGGGTATCCAGCGTAAGTCTATACTTCTTCCCTAGGCACGTACTTGACATCTGACTGTGCTTGAAAACAAATACCAAATCCTCCTCCCTTCACTCTAGGGAGCAGGCTCTGGCCCAAAGGATTTCACAAGGCGTTAAGCACCCTCTTGAAAAAACAAGCATTTCCGTTTACTGTGCACACCCCGAACAACGTTTGAGTGGTTAAAACAACGGAGGAGGGCAGGGGAGGAAGGTCTTTCTCAGTTAAATAACTGAGGTAACAAGGCAAATCTGTTGCACTGTAAATGCAAAAGTTTTCCTTAGATTTGGCAAGCACT
>NW_010429782.1:19914-25502 GCF_000710305.1 Buceros rhinoceros silvestris | reverse complement strand
CTCAGCAGAGAGAGATGCAGAATGCCGCTGGCTGGTTTCTGAGAGATCCTCCTCCGAGGAGAATTGTGTGCCAGCACTTCCCTAGCTTAAAACCACATGGTAAGCGTGTCTTTGTTAGTGATTCAGAATGCATAAAGTAACAGATGAGTTTTGATTTTTTTGCATTAACAAAACATCTAAACTTGTCCTTTCCAAATAAGTCTTTGCTTTTGAAGACGCTAAATTATTTTCTCTTACTTATTTTATATCGCCGTATATAGTTGGACTGCTCAGCTGTGACTGGATGGTCAAAAGACAGCGTTCTTTTTACTATTAGATGAGTTTAGATTTATCAAAAATAAGTATGGAAAAATTATATGCATTTGGGGTATTTACTCATAAAAAATGGTATTTGTTTCATGTGCACATTTTATACTACTGCAAACTCTTGCAATATATTTGGATTTAAATTTTTAAAAATATATATAACGTTTAATAAATATAAAATATATGTTTAAAGGAAGTTCAAAAAACAGAATTGTAGTTTCCACAATGCAAAAGAGATGTTATCATCTTAGTACATTATTTAGCACTTTTTTGTTTTTTAAATGCTATTTTAACATCCTAGTGGAAATAATTTTCTGTTCTGGGACATCTTATTCTTCTTTCAACTAAAATATTTTTCATTTTTAATGTCAAGTGTTGGGGGTTGAGTTAGAAATCAAGACATCAAAATGTCCGGAAAAACAAAATCTAAAGACATCAGTTCAGCGGTCAGCTAACCTCTGAAATACTTGGATTCGGTGTGGTGAGGAGTCAGGGTAGTAGGAAATGACAAGAAAACTTTAGCCATGGTTTGACATTTTTCGACTTTCAGAGCGTGCGTGCTTTTGATGATCGTACTCTCACAGTTTCGGATTCATTATATACAATTTGTAATTGATTTAATTGATGTTTCATTTAAAAGCTTAAATACGTGAGATGTGCTGATACCAGCTCTGAGACCCGACAAAGGTGATCCCGCGGGGTGATGTCTCTGCAGATCTGGCCTCCACAACAGGTGGGACCGTGAATATGCATGTTGGTGACAATCCGTGGCTCTGCACTGTGTGTGTTGCACTCAGGCCACTTTGCTTTGAGGAATTAAGATTAGCTTCTGCATATTGTGGATTCGGGACACTCTGGGATGTCTAAGTACGTTTGTCAGGTAGACAATAAGCTGCTGTCAGATAGGGATTTGCCTCAGGTTTGACCCCCCTTGGAGAGAGATGTGCCCCTCTGCTGTCCCAAAGCGGCTGGTGCCATGTGGCAGAGCGGAGGCAGCTGACTCCCTGTAGTCGCCCGCTGAGGACGTGGCACTGCCTGGGTCACTGAGACCTGCTGACAACCTGTAATAGAACGGTCCTACGTATTTACTGTGGCCCTTTACCTCTCAAACATTGATAGTATTGTAATGCCCGTGCCTTAATTATGTTTTTAGTTGATAACTGAAAAATGTGATGTAACCGGAGCACTTTTTTACTGGTTTTTTTTGAAGGGCCAAGGAACAGAACAGGAGAATGTTAAATGAAACTTTCTCTCCAGAGATCCAAGCTAATAATGCCTTTTATAGTTACTTAGGTCATCAAAGGCCTCTAAGAAGTTAGGATCTAGAAAGGAAGTTTGGGGGCCTTAAATAGCAATGGGTTAATCTAATTTTTTCATCAATCAGTTGTAGAGTGCATAGAACCCTGCACTGAGTGGACGTGCCAAGTACACCTGGATTTTGGAAATGAGCACCTTAATCTGCTTATCAATCCTCATCTTTCTGTGCACATGGTTAGGTCTCAGTCCTCAGGAGCTGTGAGCAGAGCAGCAGACGCCCACAGTCTACCTGCAAGGCCTGGGTGAAATTGTGAAGTAACAGATATGTCACAAATAAAGAGTGCCTTTGTAGACAGCTGGTGCCTAATTAATTTTCAGCAAAGCTGCGGCAGGCAATGCCGGTGGCCCTGCAGGTATCGCTGGGTTTCCTTACTGCACCAATGGCGATAAAGCATTGCCAGCACAAAACCAGTAAGGCGTTTGCTGTGCACTTGGAGGAAAGGGTTGCTAGTTATTAGTCAGCTGAAGAAATGTACTGCAATCCTTTGCACTTGTTTTCTTCCTTTTAATTTCTTACTTTCTGAAAGGCAAAGCAGGAGAGCTTCTGCTTTGGCTTTTTTTTTTTTTTAATCAACCAACCAATACCCCATTGTTTCTGCCTGATCCCAGACAAGGTAGATCTTTAACAGGGTGTTCCTATAAGACAAATAGCCATCGTGCCTTGTTTCATCGGAACCAGCTCCTTTTCCGACTGCTGCAGTTTATTGTGGTTAGTCCGTTATAAATTACATGGTGTCTCCAGGGACCTGTTCTGTACTTGAAATATCACAAGACTGCTGTCATGCATAATGCTGCAGAGAGCTGCTAAATTTATATCCACTAAAAATGTGCTTTACATTGCAGAGTGACCCAGTTAAACTTTGATGCATAAATGAGTTGCTTTTTCTTTTAAGTATTATCCGTTATTTTCTATTTGTCCACAGTTTTAACTTGCTCAGAAAAGGTCCTTGGAAAATCTGTTATTTGTGCTTGGTTTATAGTGTGGTTATCATCGTTTTATAAAACTTGGACATACTTCCGAATTCCCCTAGAGACAAAGCATGCAAAGGGCAATTTTGTCTGCCAGCCCATGTAAATTCTATCAGACTACATAAACAGACAACAGTGGCAGATTGGCTCCTGGAGCTTATGGCTGCTTCTGCTCCTAAGCAGTCTGCAGAGCAAGGAGAGAGACATGACTGTGAAGCACAAGTTACCCTAACATATAGATAATGGCAGTTTACTTGTATAGTTTCAAAATATGCCCTACGAGATATTTTAAGAGCATTTTTTTCCCCCCTGAGAATAAGAATCCTTCAAATTCCAGACTGTTTTTAAACAAAATTTTAAAAACAAAGCATAATTCCGATTCTGTGTTAAAGTTTCACCTTCTTAGAGGATGGAAAGAGAGCAGACTTAGGCTTAAAATGCCCCTAGAATAATATATACTATAAATTATTATCTGCAAGTACATCCACAGGAATTCTGCCGTAAGGCTTTAGTGTGTAATAAGAAAAATATATGGCAAGACTATTATGCTAGTAATTGATATGGCTTCCTGACATGGTTAAACAGCTGATAACATATTCCACTGGGGAAACATAGGGAAGAAGAGAGGCAGGGACAAAATGAAAAGATTTCTGGGTTGATTATGCTAGTAATTGATATGGCTTCCTGACATGGTTAAACAGCTGATAACATATTCCACTGGGGAAACATAGGGAAGAAGAGAGGCAGGTACAAATTGAAAAGATTTCTGGTTAGATTTTTTTCTAATCATCTAAAGATGGTCAAAAATGGTGACCAGCAGTCATTGTTCCTTTCAGGCGAGAAACATCTCCTTGCTTGTAAGTGACTCCATACAACCTAGGCAGCTGGACTAGATGATCGTTGTAGGTACCTGCCAACTGAAATATTCTATTCTATTCTGTTCTCTTCTATTCTAATTTCTGTCCTGAGAAAATGGCACAGCATCCATTGATCCTGAAAACTGTAGATCTGATATACAGTGATAATGGACTCTTCTGGGCGTTAAGCTCAATTTCTGTTCTTGGACAGTCAGAGATGTGTGATGACAGTACGTCCTCTTGCTCCAGATGTCTTGGCACCCCGTGCTATATTTAGCAGAGTGTTGGTCAGTGATGGTCTTTGCAATAGCAAATATCAAGCTGTCCCAGCTCCTACCCCTCCTCCTTCCTTTGGAGTCCCTCTTAAGAAAAGAAGCCTCTCCCTCTCAAACAGGACTGGGGATTTACTTACGAAATCCAGGGGGAGGGCTCCTCACTCTCTCTGAATGCTCCTTCTATTTCGCCATTCAAAAGCGCAGAGAAGTGAATCTGAAATGTCACAATGTCTTCATTTAATATTTCAAACTCAGGATGGTTATCCCAATTGTTTCACCACATTGTGTGCCCAGTCCCATTATTTTTTAATTAGACTTCAGTTAGGTGTTACCGGCAATGCCCAGAAAGAGTTGCATTCCAACTGAACTTAAAACACATTTCCAAAATATAAGCTTTAAATAAGGTTTGTTCATCTGAAGACTCAAAGGGGTATTGAAATACCAAATCATAGTCTGTAACAAATACTTTCCTTACTAAAGCAATTTGCTAACATATCTTTCTGTGTTTGTATTTTTAAAAAAACAACAAACTGTTTATGTGCAGTTTGCAACTTTCTTTTGGCTTTAGAGTGTTGCACGGAGAAGATACACCCAAATGAGACTCAGAGAAATGTACAATAGAAATATCACCATTTCAAATGAGGTTAGTGAAAATGTCAAGATTCAGAGGCAAAAAGTTTTGAGTGTTTAAAATTTAAACCATTCCTTGCAGGCTGTGTGAAGTCGAGGAGCTAATAAGATCCTCTTGATCACCTGGACATCAGGAAAGTTCATGCATAACCTGAAGGTTCATAAATAATAAAAAAGGGGGTTTTTAAGCTGATTTTACTGAAGAACAAGAGCTTTCCTGCGTTAGCTTTTGAACAGAAAAAGGTTAATGTAGACTGTAACTACTGATCCGTGAAGACAACTGGAAATGTAGTACCATTTTGCATCCTTGTTTGGGCTACTCCTGGTAGGAAGATAGTTCACCAATTTAATGAAGATCCTTGTTGGACTCAAACACAAGCATTTTTGGTGACATCTGCTAATTACAGAGGAGGTACTTAAAAAAATCGAGAATGCTAAAAAGGGCTCTTTTCAGCCTTCGTAAATATACTGTCAAAAAAGGATAAGAATATGAAACTCGGATTTAGCAGTATTCTTTTGCTGTGCGTAGCAGTTTTCTACCTTTAGAAAGCATTGGCTTTGCAGAAGAGGGCCTGGGAGACCTTGGGGACAACCGGCTGCTGCGGGTCTGCAATGAGGCCAGCCGTATCTCGGATGGTATTAGCAAGACTGCAGCCAGCAGCTGAAGGGGAGAGTCTCTCTTGACATATGATGGCTACATTTAAATAACACACGTTGGTGAAAAAGTTGTCTTTAAAAAAAAGTGACGTTTTGCTCCAAAGGCAAATTGTTCTCTTTGCCTTATTTCTCTTTTTCGTTTAATTGATAGTAGTATAGAAAATTCAGTGCGGCTGAGATTACTTTGACTGCAAGACGAGCAACACAATTAAGTTCATTGTTCAAATACTTCCCAAAATGATGGGTATGTTTTATATTTTCAGTGTCATAATACTGTGGTGTAATTAGAAGAATAATTAAAAGGGAAAACTTGTCCTTTTTACTAGACTGTCTATCTCTTTACTCATTTTTGTGGAAATCTAAAAGGAATGTAATCTCAAAGTTAGGAAAATGAAGTATCTAGAACAATTCATCTTACTTGAAGCAATAAGCCACATTTAAGGAAAAAATTCTTTTGGAGTCCAAGCATTTAGTTTCATTACAGGAAAGCAGAGCCTACTTATCTGCAAAAGTGTGATTCAGATCCCGACGCGCTGTACGTTTTCGGGGGGGGGGGGGGGGGGGGGGGGATTAGAAA
>NW_010429782.1:18474-19847 GCF_000710305.1 Buceros rhinoceros silvestris | reverse complement strand
GGTTAGGTTTTAAAAGTCAAGGTAGAAGTTTTCGTACAAGCAGCACATCGCCATGTAATTTGCCATTGTTTCGGCAGAAGCTGCGTGCAAGAATCAATTTTGCTTGTTTTGTCAGGTGGCTGCTGTTACGCATCTGAAGAGCTGCTGTCTTAACCACCTCTCAGGTCCCTTGTCCACCAACAAAATGTCACACAGTTGTCACCTTTTAAGGATAGTAAAGGAAAGGCTGTACTCGTCTCAGTTTTGATTCTAAACCCTGTGATTTTAGGTTGGTAAGATTTTAGAAAGATTGGATTTTAGAAAGATTTTAGATTTTGAAAGATAAGGTTTATCTGTATAGTAGCAGCCTGCTGCCTTGTTTGTGTTGTGCCTGGTTTGCTTAGGCCTGTGTTGTTTAGGAAGCTGAAAACAAAAAGCAAATAAGCTAACGGTAGACACGATATGTAGCAACAGGCTTGTTTGTGTTAGCTTTAAAGTATTTGCTTTAGAAAGTGATTGGATAATATGTGATGACCTGAGCCACCATTCAGATGAAATTGTATTGGTACAAATATCAATACATTTCATATCAATATATTGGTCTTTGAGACTACGGTCATGTGAATACTCTGGTGATTAAGGAAGGGAAGGCAGAAGCGGCTAGATGGCTAAATCCAGAGGGTGCTATGCCAATTGAGGTGACAATTTTTACTCATCAAGAAAGAAGCAATTTTGTTTATAATGCTTCCAGCTAATAGATTATAACTGTTTTTTAGAAAACCTACTTCCTGTTGGTGCCACCAGTTCAGTTCCACTTGCGTTAGCAACAGCAGAAAAGCTAGTTACTTTTACTTACTAATAATCACGTGGTTTATGAAAATGAACAGAGTAGATGAAAACCCCAAGGGAAAGGGGCAGAATGATAGCAACTATGCTTTCCCTGCCTTAAACTTACCAAACAGGAGATAAAACATACAGCCTGAGAGGGAAGAAAACTGAAGGAAATCAAGGAGCGACGAGAGCAGGGACAATACAAAAATTCGTTTTACTGGAGAGTCCTGAGAGAAGCAGCTGTGATGTGTTGGTGAGGGGCACGGCTCAAAAGAGGTGAGGACATGGGCTGGAGATAGGGAAAATCTTGTTAAAACTCAGTGGGTGTTTCCGTGGTAGTTCTCTGCTTTACCGCTGTAGTAGCTGCTCCCTGCCCAGTGGTGTTCTCTGGAGTTTCCTGGTTACTTTTCTTAGGGCCTTAAGGGTGCCACCTGTGACTCCTGGGCTGGGGTTTAGAAGGATGTTTAGAATTTAGGTCTGGTCTGAACAGTCCCGTGTGCTCCCCTGCAAATCATCCCTTGCCTGGAGCTAATTTTGCGTGAGCTCCCTGCAGCTATAGGGAA
>NW_010429782.1:0-18401 GCF_000710305.1 Buceros rhinoceros silvestris | reverse complement strand
AGGGAAAGATCTAAGATTTGTGGTTTGGAGGAAACCTGTAGTCCATGGGACTGTGTCTGGGTTTTGTCTACGAGAATGTGGCTCCTCTGGGCCATAGGAAATGTCTTTAGAAATGGGAGGGAGGGCTGCCTGGAAAATGGAAGCTCCGTTAAAATTGCAGGGGTTGGACATTTGTTCTTTATTCTGCACTGAAACAAACTAAGATTGTGCAAATTAAATTTGTGATAACATCAGAGAGCACAACAATGGAATAGCTGCTGGGAGCTTGAGATTCGAGATGTTCTTCCTGATTCGTTAACGTCATGGGCAACGTTCCAAATCACCCTTCATTAGTTTGATGAACATTTAAAGATGTATGGGAAGTGACACAGAATGCCAATATCCCACGGTTAGGATTTCAACCAAAGGTGCAACAGAGATGGATATCTGTCCCTGTTGTGTGTAAATCTTTGCTCCTACTAGAACTTCCCACTCTTACTAGAACTCCCCACTCTTACTAGAACTCCCCACTCTTCCAGATTCCAGCACAACTTTGCTCCGAAAAACCCTTCTTAATTATATGTATCTATCTGTGCAAAAATTCTTCAGAATTAAAAAGATTTCTTTTTAAAAGATATAAAAATTATTACTTTTGCAAATTTATCAGTGTATTCTAATATTGAAGAGCAATACAGCTTTCTGTAAATGCTTTGCAATGCTTCACAGACAGGCACTGAGCATTTCAACAGAAAGACAGAATTCTGTAATGAAACTCTACTGGAAATTGGCTTAATCACACTGTACCTCATCTCAAAGAAATGCAGTGTCTCTTGCACACTGAGGTAATGTAAATTAATACCTTACTTTGCAGCATCCTAAAAGATAGATGGTAGTTTGTTATTTATTCCATGTTAAAAGAACTCTTTCCTCAGATTTATGGCAAACATATTTTGAGAAAAATCAGAGAAAACCTGATGTGCCTGCAAATGAATGTTTGGAAGGCAAGAATAATGATCTCAATTCAGTTCCGTGGACTGTTGACATAACCGAATCCTCTGAGAAATTAAATATACAAATACTGACTTTTAAAAAGCTGGATGTATTTGCTTGAATCAAGCAAGCAATATGCAAGAAGAAGCAGTATTTATCTATTTAAAAGCAGAGTGACAAAGAGAGAATCTGATCCTATGAGATAATATCCGAGTGGCTTTTTTAAAATCAAGTTTCTGGTTTTTTTCAAATTTTTCTTTGTCTGAAGTATTTCTAGTAAGTTGTCCAACCCTGACTAGATGGGCTCCCCTTCAAGTAAGGTGTTACTCAGTGCCCCGTGAGAAAATCAGACTGTAGACCAAATGAAGTTGGCAGTTTCTCAGGTGGTATTTGGAGACAGGGAAAGTTAAATGTCCATGTATAGAGACTTCAAAGATGTGGTCTTGATTTGGTTTGTCTTCTATGAGTTTTTGCACTCTGGAGGACATAAATTTTTCATTTTCTTTTAAATAGCAGAATGAAAGATATCAGGAACTACCTACAGAAGCTGTGATAAAATACTTCTCCAAACGCAGATTTTTGAATCAGTGCAGGTTGACACATGCAATCACTTCAGCACCAGTCAGCACAAGGCACGATCATCCCATGGATGTATATCAGTTGTCACCTCATTTCATGACCCATGAAGCAGGCTGTAATGGTGGCTCTCACACAACGACCCTGCGGCACAACGGCTCAGCAAATCCTAGAATCCTGATTTTGTGCTAACCCATGAATCTTTATTATGTGAGTAAGGAATCGATAATGTGAAATACGAAAGTCTCCTTGGATTTTATTGGTATTACATGGTGCTCATTAAAAAAAAAAAGGGACACATGCAAGGTGCGAGTCTGACATCCTGTCTATGATGATGTGCTTATTTGCACGTGTGTTTATATTGGCCTTAACTTTTTTTGATCATGATTTCAGTGATGAAATATGCAATAAACTCACTCTGGACACAGAAGTAATCTTTAAATGCTTAGGAAAGCCTATGCCATATATTGATTGATACAGTCAACATTATTATATTGCTCAAGAGTATATAATCATTGTGCAAGATGCAAATTTATAGATGAAATCACAGTGATAAACTTTTACAAAAAACCTTGCTGTGCTCAACACGAGGAAGGATCTGACTGCAGTACTTAAATTCAAACTAGAGTAGTGCTGACAGGAGAGGAATGAAGACTGTTACATGTGCATTTCTGGAATATTCAATTTAACCCTTGCAGGCTTATTTTTTTAAAAAAGTTTTCTTTGTGGTTTTGGTTTTGTTGGGTTTTTTGTTTGAGTTGTTTTTGCATATATGTAATTTCCTGCTTTTCATCAAAGAATAATTTGGTAACAATACTTACGCACCAGAAGACCTATATCTTCACATTCAAGGCAAGAGCTTTCATGACAACAGTATTTGAATAATGTTAATCCTAATGGCTACTTGGTGCCTTTGTACAGAGTAATTAAACTTCACAGGGAGAGAACGAAGGACTGCCAAAACAGTTTAAGAGCTATCCCAGCAACGTGGAAGACTTGGCATTTCCCACTGTCATTTTTCATTCTTGAAGCACCATACGCTGAAGAAGTATTTCAACTACCTGGGAGTAGTAGCACAACGTACTATCAGCTCAACTCCTCTAGACATTCTCATCTATTTTTCTAAATTCAGACACTCCATGAGAAATTAGTGCTGACCCAGGTAGTCGCCGTGGAAAGAGATACTACCCTTAGCGCTGTGCAGGCCCATGGCATCCCTCCGTCGTCCGTTTCCTAGGAGTCACAAGCGCAGTAATCCTCCTGCCCGCTCCCCTCTAGCCGTGTCTTATGCTGCAGATGCCCTACAAGCTGCTGTATTCCCAGAGAACAAACCTTAAAGTCTAGCCCGCCGTTTTCAGATTTCTGCATTTGCCCCTGTATTTAATCCAGGAAACAGCACCGGGAAAGGGATGAATATACTGCTGCAGTTTAACACCAGCGGTTCCGTGGACTCAGAAAGCTGCTGAATTCCTGCAAGAGATGTGGTTTACGTAGATTCGCCACCATTTGGAGTGTGGGTGGAAGGCTGCTGGAACTAAGGGTGGTAAAATGCCACTGTTAGATGATGCTGCTCCTATAGAAACAAAGTAACTTCAGACAATTATTTTGTCTGCAAAAGAGTAACAAAAGGACTTACTACATATGCATATACAGATGCACATAAAAATAATAGCTTGGTACAGTGAGAGCAGGGATGATTTAAGTGATTCTGGGTCTCTTTAGCCTAGAGAAGAGAGGGCTGAACGGGGACCTTATAAATGCTTTTAAATATCTAAAGGGCGGGTGTCAAGAGGATGGCGCCTGACTCTTCTCTGTGCTGCCCAGTGACAGGACAAAGGGCAGTGGGTTTGAACTGGAACGTGGGAAGTTCCATCTGAACATAAGGAAAAACTTCTTTACTTTGAGGGTGATGGAGGACTGGAGCAGGCTGCCCAGAGAGGCTGGGGAGTCTCCTTCTCCGGAGATACTCAGAACTCTCCTGGATGCGATCCTGTGCAACCCCCTCTGGGTGAGCCTGCTCTAGCAGGGCGGTTGGACTAGATGATCTCCAGAGATCCCTTCCAACCCCCACCATTCTCTGATTCTGTGGCTCTCAGTGCTTCCTTTTCTCTCTTTCTCCCTCTTAGTTAATTTGGGCTGCTGGGATGACACATGAATGATTCTGATAGAAGGCTCAGGAAAAGCAAAACTGGGAAAGAAAAAAAAAAAGAGAGCCAATACTATCACTAGGGCACCTCTTCCGTTAATTTTATATAGAAATTGGATTTCCTTTATGTTATCCATGAACAACAACTGTGCTGAGCTGCCTCCATGGTCCCGCTGTAAGAGAGAAATTGGAGGTCCAGGTAAGCAGAAGGCAAGGTGCGTGGTGTGAATTGATTAATAAAAACAAGTTTTGCATTCTATGCAAAGAGCTTAAATAAATATTTCTGAAAAGAAAGATCAATATGCTTTTAGCAGTGATGAAACTGTCACTGATTTAGCAGGTGTCACGGCTTCCTGGAGCCCTGCTTCTGGAGCAGTCTGTGAAAGCACTTCATGGCTTATAATCTTTTCTTTTTATAACCATTTTCTATAGAAATTATTTTAAAAATACTAATGAGTTATTTTTAACAGATGTTTTCTGAAGCTGAGTTCTAAAGCATAGTGTGGATTCAGCAGCAAATGCCTGACAGACAGAAACAGAGAAGAGAAAATACCAGTGGCAGCCAACTTTCTGTACCAGGCTCAGTGCCAGTACTCCAGGGGCACCTATCTCCACCCTCATTCTTACAATTCAAGACACGCTTATTGACATATGTCAACAATTTCTTCTCCAAACAATGTTAAAAACAACTTCCAGTTATATTTTCAACTATGTTATTTTTCATTTAGACATATTTGAAACTACAGCAACAACAAATCTTTTGCTCGTTCTCTCCTTTTTCCTTCAGGTAGGTTTTGTTGTTAATGGTTTTTTGTTTTTCATTTTTCTCCCTTCACACCATACTGCAGGTTTGCGCGTCTCAGAGCCAGAGAGAAATTGATATTGAGACGTGCTGAGAATGCATCGTAGTTACCAAGGAAGTGGTTTCCCAAGCAACAGTAACCACGCGGAATTTGACAGAACTTCTTCCTCTGTAACTCTATCACGTTTGCGGCTTTGGAGGAGGGAGAGGGTGGGCAGCATAAATGATTTTCTCATTGTTAACCTTACTTTCTGAAGCAGACATGGCAGTATTTATGTCATTGTTAAAGAAAGAGTTAACTTCCCTTCGAGCTGAATGCTTGTTTTTGTGTGTGTTGCGGGTTGTGTGTTTTTTATTTTCCTGCGAGCAGACAGATAGTGGATGTGCCAGATAGTCCTGCAGCATGTGGGCAGATGCTAGAGGCAACATTCTCAGCTGTTACACACTCCGTGATATTTACCATTCAAGAAAGCCGTGCCAGCACCTTGGTTTGCTCCAGCAAATTAGATGAGACAGTTGCCAGCTTGATGATGTCAAAAAGTGTAGGAAATACGCACGTGTTCGGTGTTAGTGGAGGGCTGCGGACTACGGGAAACAGAGGGGCAGAATTCCTAACTCTGCTGTGGTGGGGCAAACAAAATGACTGCGTGTCAGCTGAGCCTCAGTCAAAGGAGACACTATTATAGTTCCTCTATTTTCATTGAGAAATGACATCAGCACAATAAATGTAGGTCTCTGAGGATTAACTTGCTTAATCCTTGTTCTCAGAAGAAAATAGAAAAGAATAGCTTAACAAGCAGGGCAATTTGGTATATTTTCTTAAAGAAAATAGGCGTGATTTCTATCTCCTTCTATGCACTGATGTTTGTGAAGTGGCAGGACACTGCAAAGGCGCTGTTATGAAGGGTAATCCTGAATGACAAAGAAACAGGGACTAGGAAAATCTAAATTTCTTTCAATAATTTGTCTTAAGTTCAACAATGTCTCTTTATATGCTCATGCATGGTGAAATCTGAAAAAAGAAAATGTGATGGTGTTTATATGAACAGAGTCCCACAGGAAGGTGTGTTTTTGAAGTATTACTGTAATACTTATTGAGGTTCATGTTGTGTTAGTTCCCTTACACCTTTTCTGAAAATTTAGATTTCTGCTTTGACTAGAGTAAAAAGATTTTTTTTTTTTTTTTTACTTGAAAGAATAAAAGTCTTAAAAGATCACTTTTTTAAACTCTCACTTATCTTCTGGATTGCAGGTCACCAGGGATAATGAAACATTTGAGCTACAACAGCTTTTAAAGGGTAAAAAGAAACCATTAAGTATATTACAAAACTGTTGAGCATCATGGATATGAGCCAACCCTGTTCATAGCCAGCTGTAACAGACCTACCTTGTGCCTGTAATTGTAAGTCTCCAAGCAGAGACAGAGGAGTGAATGAGCAAGGGGATATCTTGGCTTTATTGGCTCTGGATCCGTACCAGCCCTGCCAGATACCGGCTGGCTCATAAAAAGCCGTATTCTTTTTCACCATTCATTTGTTTCTACCTTCCTGAACTACTTCATACAAAGAACTACCTTTTTAACCCATCTCGCAGTCCCTCTTCAAGTTCCAGGACTAACGTACTTAGCTAAGTGTCAGAGAAAGCTGCCTTTGTCCAAGCAAGCCTCTCGCTTTACCAGGAAACACGCAGTGGACACAGGCCTGATAAGGTTGTGTGTTCAGTTTCAGGTTGTGAAAGTATGTAAAAAAATCTTTCCTGATATAGTGGACGAAATGTCTGAGATCTAATATTGTTTATTTAAAGCTTGAGATTCATTCATAGTGTGGTGTTATGAGAGGGTTAATACCCCTGTGAACTGGATGTCAAGGAATACTATAGTGCCAAGACCTGGAGTAAAGTATTTTCTCCATGAGAAAGCCAAGTGATAGAGGTGCTACTGTAACTGAAGTGAATGAAGAGCTCTCCTTTTCAGAAGAAGGAGGAGCTCCTCTTTCTCCTCACCTCCTGGAATGGCAATAGTATCTCACTGCCTGAGATCTGAGCTGTTAAACAGGGTGTAATGTCTGCAGCAATAAGAGCAAGACAAAGAAAACAGACCAGAAAGCTCTAGCTTTCTGATAAAGTTTCTTATGAGCTAAATATGAAGGGCTTGTAACTGTCTTTCAGGATATTTTCTTCCAGATGTGAATATACACCTATGGATAACAAAGTTTTGTTAGAGACGAGATGTGAACGTTGATTTAAAATTTATAATTCAGAGGGCTTTTAATAATTGTGGAGTGCTAGTTTTAATCTAACTAATCTGCCTATCCAGTCTGCTAGCCATCTATCACCTTACCTTGCCCCTCCCCCTTGACTCTGGTTTTTATAAACCACTCATTTGCCTCTTTGTATGAGATGATTTATCACCTGCTTTTCCTATTCTTATCTATCAATAGGCGAGTTGCCTCTTCCCTTTATTCAACATCATCAGTACCAATGCAGGCTGGGGGATTGAGAGCAGCCAGGTCAGGTTGCACGGGGCTCTGAGCAACCTGCTCTAGTTGAAGATGTCCCTGCTCACTGCAGGGGAGTTGGACTGGATGACCTTTGAAGGTCCCTTCCAACCCAAACCGTTCTATGATTCTGTGATCATTCGCACTGCTTTAACTCCAAAAATTATGATCTACATTCCTTCCTCCTCACTGTTTCTTTGTTCCTCCTCGTAACATCCATGCTACAAATATACTCTGGGCATCTCTTCCCAGTCCATTCTCATTCACTTGCACCAACTTGACCTACAGTCAAATTCATTCAATATTTTTTCCTCTTTCCTTCCTAGTTATAACCATTTATTTATTCATGGAGATGAAATAGCTCTAAGGTCACATGGTTTACATTGCTCACCCTAAATGCCTGATGTTGAATTAGTATTTTTATGAACTATTTAATGCACTGCCAAAACCTGCTGATCGGAGGGCATTATGGGAACAGGTGGTCCAGGCATAAGCAGCAGTGGGAGGCCTTTCACTAGGTATGAAAAAATGGATGCTTGGCTGCAGAACAAAACTTGAGCAGAAGGGCAGAATTCATTTTGACGTCTCTTCTTTTTCGAATTCTTCCCTTCCCCTTAAATATTAGCACCTTTTAGTATGTTACAAGAATATCGATTCGGTTATTGTTTTGCTTACAATGCAGAAACTGATGTCTCCTGGGACTGATAAACGTAAACATAAATGCGGAATCAAATACAATGGTAATATGCCACAGGTTCATTGGCATCTGCAGTGAAAGAGTGACAGATTTGTTTTAAAGTAATTTATGTTTTCTTTTTTGCTTTTGTTTTTTAATGGAACTTTATTTATATCATTAGCCCATAATTTAATCTGTTTGATTTCCCTCCAGATGAATCTTTGATAAAAAGAAAAGAAAAACCGCAGCAACAAAAAAAATCCCAAACAAACCCAAGTGCAGTTCTGCAAGTCTGTAATTTAGTGTTACTGAAGTTCCACCGCATATCCTTCCTCTGGGCAAGCAGCCCTTTCCTTTGGGTGGTCTGGGCTTTGTGTCCGATGAGAGTTAAAATTGCGAAGAAATATTCCACCCCCATTTAGCTTCTGAATTTCTCCACCTCGCAATTCATCAATCAGGATTGCTGGCATCCAGGAAGGAGCAGGAACACACAGCCAGAGCAAGACAGAGGTACGGCAGCACCGATTTAGATCAGATGTAAGTGCTGTGGAAAAACATCCTGAGGTTTCGTATCAGTACTGTGGAAACACCAGTAATCCTGTTTTGCTCAGGGTTGTCTAGTCATTCCGAAGGGTTGTATTACCTTTGAAGTTGGGATGAGGCAGACAATAGTCCGGTTGCAGTGTTAACACCGGTTCTTTGATGTAATTTTCAAGTTGATGGAATTTCAGCACCTCCTTGTGGGGTCGACTTTGAATGCGAGTGAGAGCTCTAGAAGAGACCGCAAGAACTTGTGTGTCCTCATCAAGACTTTGGTCAGTCAAAACTACATTCAAGCAGAAGGTCTTTTTGCATAAGGTTTGTGATACAGTTCTGAGTGCCCTGTAAACATCCTGAAAATGTTTTAACTAGCTGAAATCGGTATCTCTTGAAACTGGAAATCCAGATTTTCCCTTCTCAAGCAGACTCCTCCAGTAAGTGGCAATAAGTTGAAATCTTGTAATTCTGGGTTACAACATTTGCAGAAATGATCTGCAGTGACAACCATCAACCAGAAGATTGTCTGGGGGACAGGGTACCAGTAATTCAATGGGTTTTCTGCATGTTTGTAACACTAACCATTTTATTGTTTATGAAACAACTGCACCATTTCTTCAATAGTAATGTGATAGGTCTAGTTTTGCTGTTCAGCGAATGCCTTCGATGTGTTCCAATGTTTTTCCTGATCACTAGAGGTGTCGTTGACTACTGATGAGGATTTTCATTACTGGAGATGGGCCTTGGTTTTATGATTTGCTCAGCCTGTACAGGCAGCCAGAATAGTTGAAAATGTGTCGAAGTGCACATTTGCCCAAATGCCACAGAACTTCTGTACGCAGGTTGACCTGAATGATTACATCCATCTGCTTCTTTTAGTTCATATTGGACTTAAAGAGTAACACTGTTTGCTGAATGCCATTATTTCAGAAAAGCCTAACTTCCACCAGCCCACGTCTGAATGACTCCCTCTCCCCTAGTTGGAAACACCAGCTTTCATCCAGCCCATTAAGTCAATTTTACTTTTAAATGACGAGGTACTGAGAGGAAACTGCTGATAACATCTTTACACGTTAAAAACCTTGCTTGTTGAAACTATGGTGGAATAATAAAACCATAATCATTCATACAGAATCAATGACATTTGTTTTCTTTCAATGCATCTGAAAACAAATTCATATGAACACATTCAGATATTTCAGACCTTAAAAGCAGAATTTGTCACTCAAGCCAGAAAGAAAAAAAATGCTAAGAAGGTTTTGGTGTTTTAGTGCAATAACAAATGCACTACAACTATAACAAATGTTATATGTTTTCTTGTGGAAAATAGAAAGTTGTTGTTTCTATTGGATTAAGGTCTCAGCACAGCCAGTTTCCAGAGTATTCACTTTATCACCTCAGATGAGAAAAGAAAATCATCTGAGCATTTACAGCTGTGATTTCTGATCTTCCTAATATGTTTCAATCCTCCTGAAGCACAGTGAGACAACTCCTGCAGGCTGTGTTTGCCCTGAAGTCGGTGGGCTAACCTGATTTACAGAGGGTGGAGACGTGTGTGTGGTGGAGGGCATAGCTCTGTTAACATAGTTTTTAAACTATACTGGGAGAAAATGTCTCCATTTTCACATGAAGACATTAGTCTTCATTTTCCCTTCCTGAGCAGTCCGTTTAAGCTGTAGAGCTGGGAACAAATATCAGAAGAATAAATGTCACTATTTATTTTATAACAGTAACCAAATATACCAACTTTCACATCCCAATCTCTGGGGAAACTCTTCGAGTTTACTGTAAAGACTAGTCAAAAATGTGCTTCTAGCACCTAGTAAGGTTAGAACACAATTATAAAAGATCTTTTTTACCCAAGCACTGAAAGTAAAGGCTTGTCAACATGTTCGTTTACATCTCACTTCAACCGAAATATTTTCTCAATTCCTTTTCTTTTAGCAGTTAGTTAGAACCACTTGGCTATTCAACAGGATTTTGACATATTTCCTAGCAAAACCTTTGTTCCACTGTGTGTTTTGGCTTAATTGCTCTTTTATAGAAAGTTACACATTAGTTTTAAAACAACGTTGTTTGTAAATCCAAGGAGCGGTTAGAATCACAGCTGTTTTCATTCTTTCACGTCCTTATTTTCTCTTGATTCTATCACATCCAAAATGGAATCTATAATGTAAAAAAGCCCTTCTGTGCATATGCTCTGCTTTCGAGTAGTGCTAAGCCATGTTCTTTAAATGGTATTACCTTGTTAATTCCACATGTTTTCTTTGTGACAAATTAATCCACTTCAAAGTACATTCATTCAAGAACTGTTCAAACAATAATTTATGAATGGAGCTTTTATCTTGAGGATCCAAGAAATAATACAGACACCTTCTGGCAACAGCAACTGCTTTTGTGCATAATTTCTCAGAATGATTTTTCCTGAAGTTTAAATGATAAACTTTCGCCATAGCCACTTGGCATTGAAATTTTATATCAGCATTTTTCCTGGCAATTTTCTGTCAAGTGATCTTCTATCTAGGTCATAATGTATCTAAGAATTGATGGGCGTGTTAGTTAACTCTGATTTCCATTCAATATACTTTCTAGAACACCTGCCTGCATTCATCCTTTGTGTTAACTCTGAACTGTCTGCATTACATTTTATACCTACATTAGTTGTTGTCCCGGACAACAGTGAAGCTACAGGATCTTCCGGAGCAAGCATCTACGATTACTGGACCTATTACTTGTATTTTAAAATGGGAAACAGTGATAGAGCTATTGGAAACACATTTAGTTAGGATGCATTTCTCTAAATAAAGCAATGAGGATAGAGCAATAAACACAATTCCCAAGAATAACCGTTTGCAGTAAGTCTTCAAATAATCATACACTTTCTTCACAGACTTTGATTTCTTTCATCTTGCGTGGATAACACCCTTCCCTCTCAGAAATGGAGTCTTAGAGAACCATAGAGCTCTGACTTTGATTCAGAACTGTCTTTTCAAAGAGATGTTTTTTGAAAAATAAATTGCCAAAATCCGGGGCTCTTACTCAGCTGGGGCTTATTCCTGAACCATGAGAGAGGAAGTGTTGATGACTTCAAGTACTAGAAAATACTTGAAGGTTTTAAGTGTAAATAACAAGGTTCTGAAGTAATTTCTCGAATCGAATTGCACAATGACAATGGATTATGTTTTAGAGGGCCAGGTAGCAGTGTACATTGATATCCTTTGCAAAATCCTCTCTACTGATCGCAATATCCATTATAGAAATTCCAAATATCTCCTCTCTGATTTTCTGATCCTTCTCAGAATACTGAGACTGATGTTTGACTCTGTACATATTTCAGAATCCTATCTCTCTTTTTTTTGCCCATTCATGATCCTATCAATTTCCAAACTGTGTTTCTTTACTTCCACAGATTCTTTTTCCAGTAGGTGTTTTTAGTTTTAGATTTTATCTTTGGTCACTGAAAGAAGAAAATGAAAACACGATCTCATAATTTTTTTGCATTGATAGGGTACCAATAGGATAGTGAATTGTGGAAGTTAGTTCTGCAAAAGGTAGAATTTTGAAGGAAATATTCCTACTCAGCCTTGCTCCTCCTGCATTATCTTCTGAACTCCACTGAAAGAAAAAAGTGCATTAGATTGAACAAATGTGTGTATGGTCACATCAAAGCAATTTTCTTACCCAGTATTTTGGGTAAGAAAGCTCAGTATGGAGGGTTAATTACGAATTGTCGGTGTAGCTGGGAGTTGTGCGTTTCCAACGGGAGAACGCAGAGGTATTAGCGCTTGAATTCATACGTACAGCTTTGGAAAGGTTTTTCTCAAATCTCTGTCTTGTCTTCGTTTCCCGCTGTGCCCAATTACTACCCTCATTCTTCAGACTCCAGTCAATCTTCAAAAATCTTCTGTCTTTCTATTTGTGTGAGGGTAATTGTACCCAATTTATTACAACACTCTGTTTCCATTTCTCATCTTCAACTCTAAAGCACTTTGAGATTCTGTGTAGGAAAGACAAAAGCTAAAGCTAAATGAAACGAAACTGAATTCAGCAGAATCTAACTAGCGTAACAACTTTTAAACTTGACAAGAGAAGTTAAGACAGGAAGTAAAAGTGATATGTTAGACAGGAAGACATCGTCCCAACTACTATTTCACCTTTTGCTCAAAATCTTCAAGAGAGAACAGATTATTGAGAAGAATTTCCTAGATTATCTTTAATTTGCTGCTGATATTACTGCTGCTACTAAAACCTCAGAAAGAGCTTTTGGCAGTTACAGTGTTCACCTGGAGGTTATACTGTTCATCAGAAGGATCTGTAGTGCACTGAGATCCCACTTAAACTGACAATAAAGGAAAAAATTACTCAGGTGAACACAAAGAAAGAAGAAAATGTAGAGAAAAACGACATGTTATAATCTAAAGGGAAAAAATGGATTTAGAGAGAGGGAAATTTAGGCCCAGTTTATTTACACTGATTAATAGTTACCCTATTTATGATTGTATATTGAATTGAGAGATTTATTTCACACTGAGCTATTTTATTACACCAATAGCTTAGTATTGTTGCAAAGAAGAGGAATTATCCTGGTAGATAATATATAAATACAGTTTATCTTCTGTTAGCCATACGTTTAAATACAGTGTGGAACTTGTCTCTACATCCAGACTACGTTAAACACGGCACAACCAAGTAAATTGGGCAATTACAGATCTTCCCTTTTAGGAGCCCATGACTATACCTGATCAAAAAGATTCAAAACGTTTCAAATCATACACAGTCTTTCTTCGCTCTACAGAAAGGGAGAGGAGATGAAAGGACTAAAATTTGTGAGCATGCTAGAGGAGTGCATTGTCTCCCTCGGAAGGGAAGTCAGGATGACTTCTTTCAGCCCTGTGAACTCCCCTCCACCCTCCTGCTCGCTCTCATCACTACCTGATTACCACAGATTCAGAAGTTTACTGTCCTGGGATGTCTTAGCTTTAAGAAGAGACAGCAATTGCTCTCGGATGTACGAAAGGGGCCTTTTTCACTGTGAAGTCTTGATCTTTGTTATTGGCTTACTCCTTTTTGCTTCCTCTGACTTAGGTCTAAAATTCTAGGGTGTTTTTGTCAATCAGAAAACCCAAGAGCTATATGCTATTTATAATGAATAGGTATATTGCACATAGTTTCTAAAGAAAAATAAGAAAAGGCCACCTCTTCAAATGTGCGATAGTGTGATCTCACTCCCGGCAGACAGAGCACACCGATTTACAGCCACTGAGGTCTCACCTGCTGCTCTTATTACGTGTAAGTTAGGCCGAACTGATTTGATTGTGATTTGTGGTTGGTTTTTTTATAAAGAGTGTTTTACGGCACAGAGATTGAATTCAAATGTTAATATAAGACTTTATCTGATTATTGACATTAAATTTATATTTGACAATAGGGAGTAATAAAAATTATGTTAATACATGGTGGCCCATCCCTTGAAATTGATGTATGACTTGTCATGAAAGTCTATTTTCTAGTTGCTTTTATATATTGTGTTGCTTTTATATATCATGTGAAACCTTTGACATATGCAGCTGTTCGCTTCTCTTTTTTTTTAAAATTTATACTTCTTAATGAGATTCCTTTTAATGGTTTATGAAATGTTTTATCGTAAAGTGGTCATTTAATTCTTGTCTTTTAATTGTAACGGACCATTATTGCTGCTGATTTACAATATGTTATCCTCTTACAAGCAGATTTAATCACAGGAGCTCTATTTCCCTCTAATCTTTATTAGAACAGTGGAGAGGAAACTGCCACATATATAATGTAGCAAATGATTTAGTATTTTCAAAAAAAATACAACGATTCCTGAAAATCAACCAAACAAAATTATGTTTTTCTTACAGTGGACAGTAACTTGCAAATATCTGAATGGCTAAAGAAGGAAGAGAATATAACCGTCTTCATATATCAACATCGGACTGTAGTTTGAAAATAGGAAGTTGTGCTGACATTCTGCAAGAATAAATGTAGAAAGTTACCTGAAGAACATTATCTCTGCTGTTCTATCTAGGCACTCTTACCTCACTGGTGTTTCAACCCGTGTAAGTAATTTTCTTCATAACCACGTAGAGCTTTTCATAATTTTGGTAAACGTAAAAAGAAAAAAATCATGGTTGCTTTGTTTACCTCAGGAAACAGGAAATGATGATGCCAAGTTTCAATTTACTTTGCCAGAATTAATGATGTCTCTTCCTCTCCTCCCATGCGCCTCAATTCTTCATCATGCTGAATTTCATAAAGACAATTGTATAAATACCGGTTTTTAAAAAGCAAATGTTGTGGAATGGAGCAGGGTTGGGTGGTGGTGGGGTATTTTTAGTAACAAAAATTACTTCAGCTGGCTTGGTTTTACTGAGGAAAGGTATTTTTAGATCTTTTCCCTACTATTATGAGCCAACACTTGTGTATTGTAAGACGCACCTGCCACTACTGCACAGGCTCTCCCACTTGCTCTTTGAAATGTAACAAAATATGAAGCCAGGAAAAAAAACTTCTAAACAGCATTAGAGGCATCTGCACTACCATATGATTTACTCGGTAGTTGTTCAAGAAATAACCACTGAAAGCAGAGTTATCTAGTGTTTAACACACAGGGAGCAAATAGTAGGTACTGTTTGTACACAAGCTTCTCCAGCATTACTCTACAAACCAAACACATTCGTGTAAATATCATCCTGTGAAAAACGAGGGGTCTCTTTACATACCCTCCCGGTTGGGAAGTTTTGATTTCAGTTGTCCTAGCAATGACAGCTTCTGTCCTCAGAAGGCCAGAAGGTGATGGCTTCTTGAGTGCTTCAAAACCTGCCACGTTTCGATGGCATAAAGAAGAAAATGGGAAGTAAAATTAAGTTCTGAGTTTAAAAGAGTTTAGAACAAGGAAAGTCACCAGATTCATACAACTCAAGTCCTCAAATTATTCTCTAAACCTGCTTTTCAGTGACTGATACAGGAGAGCCAAGCCCTCAAGTGCTAAATAAAATGAAGACGACATCAAGAAATAGTGCAGGAGAGATGGTATCTTTATCTGAACAAAGGGATTATGTGATCGTGTCCTCCCCACATCTCTGCAGTTATTCCTGTGCGCAGACCTAACAACCCTGTTCAATTTTCTTCATTTTCCATTACATTCTTGAGATCTCTTTTTGCTGGTGATGCCTCTTGTGTTCTTCTGAGCAGGGTAACCTCTTGCTCTCCTGGAGAGCTGCAACCATGGCTATCAGGCTGTTGATCCCTGCTCAGAGGTTACTGTAACCATTGCTTTGTAAATGTGATATGCGAGACAGACATTGCACATGCTTTGAGCTCTGCTCGTAGAATAACATCGGGATTTTAAAAAATTAGCTTCTTTTTAAAGAGTCAAGTATTCCTCTTTCATGAGCACGGACAAATACATAAAACACACAAAAAAGTTCCTATACTCTTTGTTATTGTCCATTATCTCAGAAGGGAGTGATGTTTTAACAGAGTCAGTAAAATTCAACAGTGTTCCAGCCATTTCTAGCCAAATTCTGGACCTTTAATGAAATTTGGGGTTAAATTCAAAGGCTCTGTCCTTCTCGCCCTGCAGGGTGAGAACATCCTCTACAGCAGAAGGAGGGTGAACATCAGTGAGTCTGTACCACCTGAAACCGTGACAGTTACTCTCATTAAAGTTCCAGGCCATGCTTTTGATGCAATTGATTTCTGCATCGAACGAATCACGGTGTTAGGAGATGTGTATAACCGTGTTCACTGGTCCATGATTTTACACCTGTTACTCTTCCAACTTGAGGTGGCTGGTAAAGTAAGTCACATCACACCTTGCCACCTGGATTGCGTGTGTTTGATCCTGGGAACTGAATTTTGAATTCCTGGTCAGAAGGCGGCAAACACCACGGCTGGTAGAATTTCTTATTTACGTGTACTTGAAAGAAATAGTTGCAGAAACCTTATTTCAGAATGAGCCGTAAAATAAACCATATGTCAGAGTAGAGCAAATTGATTCTGAATGCTGAATCACAGAAATGAGCAAATGCTGAAAACTAAATTGAATTAAGAATCAGTGAGTTTAATTTATTTGATAACCAAACATTTGAATTACTTATTAAAAGTTCCATGTATGTCTTTACAGAGGAGATCTTATGCCTTCAAAATAAACAGTAGAAAAAAGTAAATGCTGTAATTTCAGCACCATGTTTTCAAGACAACATGCAATCAGAATAATTAATAGAAATGCAAATACAATACCAGTTTCTAGAGGAGCTTTATCTAGTGAAATAAATCATTTAATTATACTGACAAAGCTTGCAACAGAAACAAAAGAACGAAGAAAGATTTTTTTGCTAGAAGTGAGCAGGAATTTTCGGATAATATAATTTTTCATTAAGAAAAGTAAGTTTTTTAAAAACTGAAACTTTCTACACCTCTCTCTCTCTGCTGCTCTGCTCTGCTTAAGGACTTAGGGAGAGGGGAAAAATTTCTTGGCATCTGAAAATGGCAGATGAAGTAGATCTCATTGGTTTGAATTATGGTTAGAACATATTCTGCCTGCTTCTAATTCAGATCCATAGATAGATAAATTCATGGCAGTGAAGATCTCTGCTAGAAAGTATGAACATTACAGTGAAGGAGTGGCCATCTAATGCAGAACTAAGCACGTTCCAAAGTTTCGTCCCGCATTGAAAGATAAGCATTTTTAAACTTTGAGCCTCACCAGGACTCAGCTTATTTGTCATTCCTTTCGTGTTCTCATTTTCAAAGTCTGTGAGGTGCTCAGAGCAAGGGCATCAGAACTGAGGCTGAGCTTGTGAAAAAATTTTGTAACTTTTTTCTTTCTTCAATGTTGAAAATATCTTGCTCTATACTTTTATCAAAGACACATGATAGCCTAGATTTATTCGGGGGAAACTGTGATTTCGAACTTTGTCGCAGAGAAAAGATAAGTGACAGTATAGTTAGTGTGCACTTTTTTAAGACCGTAAGTCCATTTCTGTCCATATCCTAATTGATTTTATTGTTTGTACTTGACCGAAGGCTATAACTTTCACGGATAACTTTTATTATTATTAGATAAAAAACTTGTCTCAGTTTCTTTCTCCCACTTTTCTGTAAACTACTCAGTTACCTCTGAATTGATCTCTTGCCATGGATATCCAGGAAAAAACCAATCTGAGCAGCTCTCCAGAGTCTGTGTATCATTTAAAACAAGTAATTAATTCAAAAAGGCCTCTGAAATTGCAAATATTATGCAAGATATGTAAGGATCAATTTTGGAATATTATGAACTGCCACAAATTATTGCAGATTTTCCAACTTCAGTATATTTTTTTCAGATGCAGATGAAAATATTTCTGATATATTCCTCCTAACTGTGCTGTTTTCTAAGATTATTGAACCGAGTTATGTTACAAGGCTAAATGCATGTCTAATTTTCTCTTTCTCTAGATGTGCTCCTGAGGTATCTGATGTTTACCTCTGCAGATGCGCTTCCACAATCTTCCCACTACTGACCATCCCTAGGGCTGCAGTTTCCTGGCTATCAGCCACCCCTGCGTGTTGCCCTGCAAGTCTGGTAATTCTTTCCTTTGGGGACCTGCGATCTGTCCTTTAAGAAGGAAAGGAATCTCCTTTAAAATTTACATATTTGACTCTTAAAATCAACCTTGGATTTGATTTGGAAATCAACGGTGTGAACAGTAGATAGAAACTTTCCTGTGTGTAAGGATGTCAGGAAAGTACTTTGATAAAGCAGTTTACATGCATGTTTAAGTCGCTTAAGGGATTGGCTCACCCTGATGGTAACCAAGTCTGACCTGATTTCTTAGATCACTTGTGAAGCCGTTTTTGTCTCAGCCGACTCGCTGCCGTCTTGAGCGTTAAGCCCTTCTGAAGAAGAGGGAGCGCTTTCACACTTCTGTATTCCAGGATCTAGGCCTTTCTGTTCACGGGGAAGATCCGCTCTGGAGGTGTCTCACAGCCACACCTGCGCAGAGGAAAGCGCTCCCGAGAGGCGCATCCCAGTGCCGGGGGTGGACTGGCCACCTGGTGGGAAAGAGAAGGCTTTGTGCTGCTCATGCAGGGGATCTTCCTAAGCCTGAGATATGGGGGTCACTTTTATAAGCGAGAGGCCCTTTGTGGTGGGGCATGGCCCGTGTGGGGCGGCGGGGGACGCTGCGGCGGGGG
>NW_010429781.1:1705-8508 GCF_000710305.1 Buceros rhinoceros silvestris | reverse complement strand
ACCAGAACGACGTGATCCATGCTAGGCAGGCTTATGACCTGCAGAGTGACGTGAGTACTCACTGATAATCGTGGGGATTCTGAAGTGTCTGTAATTGCCTTGGAAATCAAACTGGAAGCTGCTCGAACCGTTTCTCTCATGTACCGTTTTTTCACGTTGTTGTTCTCCACCTGTTCAAAGCGTGGTCATCAGGCTTTTAGAAGGGAGCGAATCTCAGTGTTGGGCTGGTTGAGTGTCACGAAGGTTTGTACAGAGGTGATCGCTAGCCACATGCTGGAATTGGCTGCGTATAATCCTTGATAGCAGACTTAGCACTCCTGTATCCACGTCAGCTGCGGACGAAGGGGAAATTGCCTAGTGTGTCTTTTATTTTTAGTTGCATCACTTTCATGGAGAGAAATCCTTTCTTTTGTCATGGGGAAAACGGTTTAAATGAAAACCTGCTGTTCTTAGTGGGTGACCATCTGTTGTTGGGTAGAATGTAACCGAAGTATTTTATACCGACTTTCGGATTATGTTTTAATCCTGTCTCCCTCTGACCATCTCCCAGCACGTTGCTGGGTGAATGATACCTCTTGATGAGAGATGTGGGGTCTGAATCTGGGTTGCTACAGCAGCCGTTTTGTGAGTTGAACTAGTTGGAAGGCAACCGAGGGATAGTAAGCATTAGTTGCAGCTACTTATGGAATGTCGTTAAGGGTCGAGGGCAGAGGCAAATAACCCCTCGAATTTCCTTAATGATTCTCCTCTGTCTTATTAAAGACAGAAGGAGTTTAGGGGAGAAAAGAAGAAATTCACACATTGGTCTATGTTTGGAAAACTGAAACAAACCTTTAATAAACAATAAAACTACACAACTATATACCATTTTCTATATATATATGGGCACAAACCAAGAAAAAAGGGGAAAAAACGAAGAAGAGAGGACTTAGATAACTGGAGTTCTTAACAGTCTGTTCTTTTCAAGGTCAGTGCTCTGGGCAGGCAGGCAGTTCTTCGGCAGGCAGCCAACAGCGAGATCAGAGTGGGAGACCTTGCAGCTCTGCTGTCCCGGCGGGGAGCAGAATTCTTCTCGCAGCGAGACCGGGGCGGGGGGGGAAGAAACTGCAGAGAAACTCAGGACAGCTCCCCTCACGAAAGGGAGTTGCAGTCCGGATATTCTCACCCGATTCAGACGAGACTCACGGCAGTAACAGTCCAGAGCCTGTAGTCCCCAGCGATCCGGGGGTGTAGGCCTCAGGTCTCGGGCCTGGCCGTAGCCAGCAGAGCCGCAGGAGGGCTCCTTCCGTAACGCTGCCCGGAAGCCGAGAGAGCGATCCTCCCCCTGCCTGCTGCTTTTAAAGGCTTCCGACGTAATGTTCCACCTGACTCTCTTAACCAATTACATGCGGAATTATCGGATTTGCGTGGAATAATTCTGTTTGTCCATTTCCCAAAACAAGGAAGTTTTAGCTCAAACCAGGACAAACGTTTAACTGGCAATATTAATGAGAGAGTTTCTTTGTGCTTTGTGATAGATCTGCTACAAGTCTGACCTTGAATGGTTGCGGGGCATTGGTTGGATCCCAGTCGGTTCCATGGAAGTTGAAAAAGCCAAGAAGGCAGGGGAGATCTTGAGTGATAAACTGTACCGTCAGCATCCGGCCACTATCCAGTTCACCAGCGTCCCGGATTCCCTCGAGATGGTCTTAGCCAAGCAGAACGCAGAGAACATGAATAAGGTGAGTCTGGATTTGATTAGGGAACACGTCAGCAGTCCCCTCCCCCTAAACCCTGGAGACGGGACTAGGAGTTTCTGTGTATTTCCATCAAAACTATTAGGCCACATACTGGAACACTCAACTTTGCCATGACACGTTGCGTGCTGCTTTTTCATCTTTCTTTGACATGTCTGTGCAGTGAGCAGCAACAACACTTCGGTTTATTCTTTGCTCTCCTAAGTAACGTGGCAGTTTTCTACGTGTTACGTTTCCTCAGTAAATTCTCTTTTTAATAATGGTATCTCTGCCCGATTACATACATCCGCGCTGTATTTCCTGTAGTTTTTCTATGTTTTATTTGGTTAATGGGATACTCTATTGCTTGGGAAGGTGATACGAATCTCTCCCTGTATTCTTTCTTAGCGTTTGTACACTGAAGCCTGGGATAAAGATAAGACCATGATTCATGTCATGCCTGACACACCAGAAATCATGCTAGCGAAACAAAACCAGTTAAACTACAGTCAGGTGAGTAAAACTGAAGAGCTGGGAGAATTAAAGGATTTCTGACAAGAACAGTTTTGTCTTCCCTGGCTTTTAATTAATACTAATATTAGAGTATTGTCGAGCTTTGAGTTCCACAAATTGCCAGCCCCACCACTAAGATCAGAGCTGTTCTTTTGCTAGAATCTGCCTGCTGGGTATCTAAACTGGGCTTTTAAAGTGTATTATCTGCCATAAATAAATCATTTCCTTAGCAAGGTATGGAAATAATTCATTGAACTTTTAGAATATTCCTTTCATTGCTTCCCTGAATGATTTCCAGTCCCAAGAATCTTCAATACGTTTGCAAGATCTTGGAAATCGGCAGGTTTTTATTTTCTAGTGAAGATAGAGCTGTGTTCAGATATTTAACCTGGCTGAACATCGACAGTATTGTGTAGGGGCTTTATTTGTTTTATCACACAGATGTGCTTAACTAAACTGTGATTTTGTATTTGAAACAAAACTGTGGATGTTTTCCTCACAGAAAATGTACAAACTGGCTCTGGAGGAGTCGAAGAAGAAGGGTCATGATCTGCGGGTCGATGCCATTCCCATTCAGGCTGCCAAGGCATCCCGAGAGATTGCCAGCGATGTAAGCAGCTTTTCCGTGCCCCTCGCCTCTCTGTCAGGAGTAGTGTGTACACTGTTAGGTTTAAGACCAACTCAGAGTGCCTTCATCAAGGTGCTTTGTAATAAGCTTTTAAAATAAATAAGTTTTCAAGTTTTAATTTTAATAGAAAAGAGTACGGAACATCAGACTAACATCAGTTAGTAAGTATGTGACATTAAATGTTTGGTTAATTGGAAGTGTTATGTAGTTATATGATAATCAGAGAGAATATTATCTGTAATGAAAGTCCTTCTTAGGTGAAAATTAATAAACTACTAGAAAGACCTAAGTCATATTTTTCTCTAAACAAAATATTTAAAATTATGTTATTATTTATGTGAATTATGTCTTAATTCATAAATATACCGTGTGAATATATTTCAGTACAAGTACAAGGAAGGCTATCGCAAGCAGCTTGGCCACCACATTGGAGCCCGAAACATCGAGGATGACCCGAAGATGATGTGGTCGATGCACGTGGCCAAGATCCAGAGCGACCGGGAGTACAAGAAAGCCTTTGAGAAGACCAAGACCCACTTCAGCAGCCCGGTGGACATGCTGGGCATCGTGTTGGCCAAGAAATGCCAGGAGCTGGTCAGCGACGTTGATTACCGCCACTATCTGCACCAGTGGATGTGTCTGCCGGACCAGAACGACGTGATCCATGCTAGGCAGGCCTATGACCTGCAGAGCGACGTGAGTGAATCGTTAAATTTCTAATACATAATTAAATACACTTGTTCTTAGACAATATATTTTTTCAAAGATATCCAATGTGTCTTATTTGCTTGCAGCTGAATGTTGATAGAGGTGAAATACTTAATATTCTATCATCAATTTTATGTTTAATCCTGTTTTCTCAGTCCTTAGCCTGAGGTGTAATTTGTGTGTAACTCTGGTATTTGCAGAGTTCTTCGATAACTCTGTTCTTTTTGTTATTTAATAATTATTTTAATAGATCTTTAGAAAAAACAGTTGTTTTCAAATCATATCCTGCTATATGCAGAAATTTATACAATTGTTCATATAGACGAGGATGTGCTTATTTCTAATTGTTTTAATATTTGATCACAGTTGCACATATATAATGAACTTCTGCATATTTTCAGGTTGTTTACAAGTCAGACCTGGAGTGGCTGAGAGGTATTGGATGGGGTCCTATTGGTTCCGTGGAAGTTGAGAAAGCCAAGAGAGCTGGAGAAATCCTGAGCGAAAGGAAGTATCGCCAGCCAGCAGACCAAATAAAATTCACCAGTGTGGCAGATTCTTTGGCCATGGTCTTGGCCAAGCAAAATGCTGAGATAATGAACAAGGTGAGGATGTTTTCTGGGGGTTTTGTTTGTTTGGGTTTTTTTGTCAAAATCACTAGTATTACTCACTAACAGAACTTTTTCATGAGGGGAAAAATGCAAAGGAAGGCTAAACACTGTCATTGTAGACGAAAAATCAATCAGCCCTTGCTCAGGAAACTTCTTATCTCAGGGTTGTGTCTGAACTGAACACTAAGTAAAAATGTCCAGGAAAAAAGATCACCTAAATCACTTATTTTTCAAGAGTAATACTGAAAATTTTGGTGAATTTCCCTCTTCCTCTGATCTCAGCTGAAATTCTGTTTGTAAACCTTTCTTTGGAATGTTTTCTCTAGTTTGTTAATGCTACTTCACTGTGCAAAGTTCACCTCTGGCAGAACAGGCTGATTCTTTTTGCAGTTCCTAGACAGTGATGTGAAATCTGCAGAAGAGATGTTCCAAGGCCTTAGGGTATGTCCCGAGGTGGTGCCGCCATGACCATGCTGTAAGATAGGATGTAGCAGAATGTTGAGGCTTTTATTGCAGCTGCTCTAGTGATCTATGACTGAATATCATCCTGCACGATGAACAATTTATGAGGAAATAGCTCACGTTCTCTAGAAGCGAAGTCCCCTCATTTGTCTCAGACCTGGTGGATGAAAGTCCCAAAGAACCTGCTCCTTCTCTTTGTAAGAAACGTCAGTGAAAGGACTCGTGCAGATAGGGCAGAACAGTGAATACGGTTCTCCTGCAGCGCTTTCCCAGCAATCCCAAACCAATCGCTTGTGCCAGGGAAGCTGCAGAAGTAATGAGGAAGGACGAGGTTTCCTTCCTGGGCCGTCCAGGGAGGACCTTTGCTGTGTCAGGGTGTTTAGAGCTTGCTTGATCTACCCCTTGCAGTTTGTAAAGTACTTTCTTGGGACAAACATAGTAATTTGGTTAAATAGATCTTGTTCTGCTTCGAGATTACTTTTCCTTCATATCATGGATGTGTTTTTTGATAACTTCTGCTTTCAAATTTTCATCGCGATGCACATACAGAAACTTTCTAAGGGCATGTGTTTTCCTCTCTCCTAGCGCTTGTACACGGAAGCCTGGGACGCGGACAAGACGTCCATTCACGTCATGCCTGACACACCGACCATTCTGTTGGCAAAGGCCAATGCAGCTAATGTTAGCCATGTAAGAACATTTCAACATATACTAAAGTAGTGGAGATTCAGAAATTAAGTAAGCAGTTGTTTAACCAAAATGACCTTACAGAATATGCGTTCATGAAAATTTTAAGACAAAATTAGAAATGTAGAAATTCCATCTTTCAGAATATTGAGAAGCCATTTTTTGTCTTCTTCTGCATAGAAACTGTACGTGCAAGCCTGGGAAGAGGCCAAACAGAAGGGTTATGACCTGAGAGCTGACGCAATTCCAATCCAAAGTGCAAAAGCATCAAGAGATATTGCGAGTGACGTATGTTCTTCCTTTACATTTATTTTCAGTTAGCTAGGGAAGCAAGAGTGAAGTAATAAACCATGTACAACACAACACTGACAGGACGTATCAGATTCATCGTGAAAGTCTTCTTACGAAGAGTTCCGTGCAGGAAGGAAATGGACAGTAGCTTCCAAAGGGAACATTGAATTAAATATGTCCCGTTAATAGAAGCCACACTAATGTTCCAATACCTGACATTACGCAGATATTAGAAAATAATAAACTACACCGAAATTAAACAAAAGCTGTGGAGCAAGAATGCATTAAGCATTTCTAGAGTCTAAATGAGTACTTTTCATAACATAAAAAAATGTATTTGTGACAAGTAGTAATATGCAACTATGGGAAATTCCTCCAGATTCACTATTTTCTCATCTACTTTCTGCCTCTGCAGTACAAGTACAAGGAAACGCACGAGAAGCAGAAAGGCCACTACATTGGGTGCAAAACCGCCGAGGAGGACCCGAAGCGGAGGCAGGCGGCACGTGCCATGTTGCTGCGGAACGACCGCCTGTACAAGAAGGCGTACAACGACTCCAAGGCCCACGTGCACATCCCGGTGGACGCGATGGCGGTGCAGGCAGCCAAGGAGTGCCAGACCCTGGTCAGTGACGTTGACTACCGGCACTACCTGCACCAGTGGACGTGCCTGCCCGACCAGAACGACGTGATCCACGCCAGGAAAGCCTACGACCTGCAGAGTGATGTGAGTGAGAGTGGCTGTAGTGGAGCTTCCTGGCGCGTGCGTGAGGCTCTGTTGGTTGGTGATGGGGCGAACATCGTTTCGACTGCGCGTTCTTGAGCCCGCAGTCAGCGCTGGTGTCTTCATTTCAACTCATCGGGATGATCCTTCCCAAACCAGTGCGGTTTTCAGCCTGGAGCCTGGAAAAATCCTGGGCACTTCCTGAGGAAGCTGTAGGTTTTTGGTCCCCTTGTTTGCCTGTGGACTGAAGGCAGACTGTGCCGCTGGTCTGTGATCCTTCCCAAACCAGTGCGGTTTTCAGCCCGGGCTCTGCAGGTACCTGGTGCCGCTGGTCTGCAGGTTTCTATTAGCTTATTTTAAAAGACCCAGAACTTCCGTGCTCTGCAGATCAGGGGTTTGGCTGTGTGGGGGCAGGACCTGGTACCCCACCGCCTTGCCAGATGCTTGCCGGTACCCTATTGGCG
>NW_010429781.1:0-1645 GCF_000710305.1 Buceros rhinoceros silvestris | reverse complement strand
GCAGAGCTGTCTCTGCAAGGTCCGTAACCCCTGGTTTATTTGCAGAACGTGTACAAGTCGGACCTGGAATGGTTGCGAGGCATTGGCTGGTTGACGGAAGGTTCTGTGGATGTGATGAAAGCCAAGAAAGCGCAGGAACTGCTGAATGAACGGCTGTACCGCACGCGGCCGGAGGAGCTGAA
Source organism: Buceros rhinoceros silvestris (assembly GCF_000710305.1). Taxonomy (NCBI): domain Eukaryota; kingdom Metazoa; phylum Chordata; class Aves; order Bucerotiformes; family Bucerotidae; genus Buceros; species Buceros rhinoceros. The sequence goes on along the minus strand of NW_010429781.1, from coordinate 1,463 downwards.
GTTCACCAGCATCACGGACTCGCCGGACGTTGTCCAGGCCAAGATCAATGCTTTGCAGATCAGTGACGTAAGCACCTTCCACTTCCCTTCATCAACGTGACGACTTTTCTTTTCCTTGTGGTGGAGGGGAGAACGGGACTGACTGTTTGGGGTGTATGGCAAATCGGAATTGCCCCGGCGTTCTTGCTGGTGGATTTCATCAGTGTCCAGAGCCTGGTGAAATGTCATTTTCCTTCCTTTCTCCTCAGCATCTCTATCGTGAAGCCTGGGACAGAGATAAGACGCAGGTTTCGATACCTTCCGATACTCCCGTCATGGTGCAGTCCAAAATCAACGCTCTCAACATCAGCAACGTAAGAGGATGAAATCTTTCTGTGTGTGAACTGTTACAAAGTAAGAGTGAGAACTGTTCCTCCGGTTTTGGCCCGTGTCTTTTAGGTTTTGCTGTAAATGTTGAGGCACGAACACCATCTTCTATGTGTTTGTTGTTGGAGTCTGAACCCTCGCATGCTTTGTTGATTTCTTTTCTTTCACTCACTAATTTTATGGAACTGCCACTCTAGAGATTCTGTAAAGCTGGAAACATTTTCCATTTTGCATATTCGTTAGACTTTGACTCAGACTTTGCCTCAGACTTTTTCTCCCGGTCTTCCTTGATGTTGATAGGATGTTAAATGTTTTTCAAAGTTACCTGTTGTTATTGAGTTAGGTATGAAATATTTGAGGTGATAGTGCAACAGACATTTCGCTTCTCCCTTTTTTGTCTTGCTCTTGCTTTTATTACTGTTTTTTCCTGAGATCCTTATGGTCTGACCTGCAAGAGCATTCAGTTTCTGAATTTTCGCTACTCAACACAAATGAATAAAAAGGGGGTCATTTACCCACCTGTACTGATGACAGTGTCACCAGCTGGGCTGACAAAGCTTCTGTGGACTGAGACGCCACTGACAAAGGAGCCCTCATGTTCTTGGTCTTCACATCCTGGGCAGGTTGGGTGTCTCGAGCCACGTGAAGGCACTTTGGTTTCTGTTCAGACTCATAAGTGGACTGAACCTCTCTTGTTTTTGACAGGACAAGGCTGCTAAAAAAAGGCTGCTAAAGAGAGATGTTTCTAGGGTCTGCCAGGAGGCCTCACAGCCTCAGTAGGGTCTGGACATGTTTTGTCAGCAGAGCAGATGTTTCGTCCCCAGTAGCTCTGCCCCTGCACTCAGCTGTGTGTGAGCAGAACCTCTGAGTGTTGCAGGGTGACGCTGAACTCAGTGCTGGCCGTGGAGGGGTACGCCCCATCACCTGGGCTGACTCTCTGGGGCCTGTGTGGTGAGCACATCTGTGAGGCCAGCAATGGTCTGTTAGAAGGGCTGCAGGGATGTGTTTTCAGGGATATTTCAGCTGCTTCTTTGAGTTCTGGGTTTTGCACCTACTGTAAATTTAAGCCATGAGTTTCCTTTAAAGATGTTTGCCAG
>NW_010429780.1:1561-5517 GCF_000710305.1 Buceros rhinoceros silvestris | reverse complement strand
GGCTGCTGAGGCACAAAAGAACCTGAGAAACGCGCAGGCAGTGCTCAAGGTCTGTTAAGCTGTAAATGTGCATATAAGTGTTTAGTTTGTCTAATATTGTAGAATCATTGAGTAATTGAACCACAGAATGGTTTGGGTTGAAAGTTTCAGTGACAGAGATTAGACCACAGCTTTCCAGCTGCACTGTTGTTTTCGTCTCTTCCTGTTCAGTACCCATGCTACATGCAGTGGTATGGAGGCGCTTTATCATCCACATTTTCGGAGGAAAAATTCCTAATTCCTTTGGAATATTTCACAGATATTTCTCTTTTGCTTCCGAATACATCATCAGCCCCTGGCTCTTCTCTGTTACTCAAAATTCCATTTCCTTCCCCCTCTAAGTCTAGTTTAAAGCTTTGGTAGGCTTGTTGGTGAGATCCTCTTGCTCCACTTGGTTAGGTGAATCACATCAGCTCCCAACAGACCAAGCTTCTGAAAGGTAGATCCATGATCACAGAAGCCAAAGCCTTGAATACAGCATCAGCTAGAGAGCCAGGCATTCACGTGTTCACATTTTCTCCTCTTTCCCGAAACACTTCCTCTGGCTGAGAGTACAGAGGAGAACACTGTCTGTGCTCCAGATCCTTTTAACATTACTCGAGGGATGTATAGTCTCTTCTGGTGGTTGTAAGTTGCCTTGCTGCAGTATCATTAAAGCCTCTATGGAATGGAAGGAGGAGATGATAATCTGAAACATTCACCAAGCTTGGCACCCTCTTAGTGACATCATGAATGTGAGCTGCTTGTAGGTTGAAGACATCTCTAGAGAAATTGTCTGGTTTGGTCCCTCTCAGTAAGAAGTCTCCAGTTACTAACATCTTACATGCTTTCCTGGTGGCACTGGTTCTAATGTGAGTGGGTGGTCGGATCAACTTTACAGGGTTGACTTTTCTTGGATCCTGTCAGTTACTCCCCGTGCTCTTCATCTTTCAACCCCAGAGCATTGTGTCTGTTATGTAGTGGAATGTAGTTAATATGTGGTTATTCAGAGGATGGGGGAAGGTTCTTTTTTCTGCCCCAAGCAGGGACAAAGATCCTGTTTTCTTCATCTTGTAAGTTACTTGTATTGGTCAGTGGGGGTTTGAATTCAGGCTTTCCTTCCCCTGGCACAGTCTGAAATTTAGTCTGGACAGTCACTCAGCCTGGGACAATGTGCAACACCCTGCAATGATCTGCCCACGTACTTAGATACAGTAAATACACTGACATAATCAATGTGCATATGAACGTATATCTATAAATATGTATCTATAACTGACACAGTAATTATCAGGCCGGTGGTAATTTTGCAACTATGCTGTGCCACCTCAAAATTTCTCATTCCTCTCTTAAAGGACACCCAGATACACTTAGACGATGCTCTCAGGACACAGGAGGACCTGAAGGAGCAGGTGGCCATGGTGGAGCGCAGAGCAAACCTGCTGCAGGCTGAAATTGAGGAGCTACGGGCAGCCCTGGAGCAGACGGAGCGGTCGAGGAAAATGGCTGAGCAGGAACTGATGGATGCCACTGAGCGTGTGCAACTCCTCCACACACAGGTTAGCCCCCCCCCCCCCCCCACTCAGATTTTCATCTCTGTAAATTCTTAAATCATCGCTTGTAATAAAAAGCTTAACCTGAACCAGAATTATTTACCCTACTACAATGAATTGGATTATAGCTGAATGAGAAGGATTGCACCAACAGGAGTCAGAAACGTTTCCTGAAATTTTAAGAACTTTCCGCTGTGTAGCTGTGTATGACCTGACAAGATGCATCATTAGAAGGAGGCTACTAAAATTAGATATATACGTGACAAGTAAAAATTTAAACAGTAAATTTCTAAAACACATGTTCTGTTTTGGAACTAACCAGATGATATTCTTTGTTGCTCAACAGAACACGAGCTTGATCAACACCAAGAAGAAGCTGGAAACAGACATTGCCCAAATCCAGAGTGAAATGGAGGACACCATCCAGGAAGCCCGCAACGCTGAGGAGAAGGCCAAGAAGGCCATCACTGATGTGGGTCGGGGGATCTTTTCAGTACTGCTGGTGGGTGTATTGTCCCCCAAATTGTCTCCAGCCCTATAATGACTTTGAGCTGACAGTGAAGGACCTGCAACTCCGTCTGGATGAGGCCGAGCAGTTGGCTCTGAAGGGAGGCAAGAAGCAAATCCAGAAGCTGGAGGCCAGAGTGCGTAGGGCTAGTAGTTGCATGTGAGTGAGCACATCCCTTGGAGAGATACCAGGGCAGCTCCAAAGCTGAGTTTGTCTTTGCAGGTGCGTGAGCTGGAAGGGGAGGTTGATTCTGAGCAGAAGCGCAGCGCTGAAGCCGTGAAGAGTGTGCGCAAGTACGAGAGGAGGGTGAAGGAGCTGACTTACCAGGTAAGGCAGGAGACCTCCTTGGGCTGACAGGGTTTTCTCACAGCAAGTCAAATATTGCATAAACCATCCCCAAGAGGAAAAGGAGATTTGCCACCTCACATGATGCAGAAACAAAAATTCTGACTCTCTCCTGTTTTCCAACTGCTTTAGTCTGAGGAAGACCGGAAGAACATCCTCCGGCTTCAGGATCTTGTGGACAAGCTGCAAATGAAGGTGAAATCCTACAAGAGACAAGCTGAAGAGGCTGTGAGTATTGCTCAAAAATGGGCCAGAGCCACTTTCCTTCGGGGCAGCACGCTCACCAAGATGAGCATGAGGACCTGGAAAGGGGCATGAAGGAAACTCCCAAGACACAAGAGTCTTGGCCACCATCCCTATTGCGTCATGGGGCCTTGCTGGGCACCCTGCAGTCAGGGATGAACTGAGGGAAGTTCTGCAGCCTGTCCTATGCAGAGGGTCAGACAGAACCAACCCCGGGGCCCATCCACTGACTGAGGAGCTCTTTATGTAAAACAGAGGTTTTCACGGTCTTTCTCAGCCTAGTAAGTCACTCTGATAGTTGGGCAGCAAGTAGTGGGAGATTAAGTACACAAGTAAGAAGACCAAGGGCTGAAATTGCTCCTCAAAAGTGACAGAGCGCTGGTGAAGCTTGTCACAGTGGGGTCCTGAATGAGGGAGGATGAAGAGGGCTGTGTGAGGGTTATGCGTCAGCAGTAGTGGGTGGGGCATGGAGTCTTCCCTTGGGGAAGAGTCTCAGCCCCACCAGGTCCAGGCACCAGAGGAGTGAAACTCCTGCCCTGGTCTCCTCACCACCGACTCCCTCTCCCCGCACAGGAGGAGCTGTCCAACGTCAACCTGTCCAAGTTCCGCAAGATCCAGCACGAGCTGGAGGAAGCCGAGGAGCGGGCTGACATTGCGGAGTCGCAGGTCAACAAGCTCCGAGCAAAGAGCCGGGAGTTTCACAGCAAGAAGATAGGAGAGGAAGAGTGAAGATGTCATGAGGCAACAAAGTGACCTGAGGGCTGCACAAAATGTGAACCTCTCGGTCCCTTTCTTCTGTAGTTAGTCTTTGTAACTGCGTCATTGTCTAGAGAATAAAGCCCGTAGATCCCTCTGCACACACAGCAGAAGCAGTGCTTTAGGTTGTTACAATTAAACTCTGCAATTACTTAAATTTTGAATGAGACATTTCATTTCACCTTATTGCCTGTCTAGCAGTAGACACTTAATTATACCACCTCCAGTATTTCTCCACTCTGTCCTATTACATTACTCAGTAGAGAACAGCACTAATTTAATTCCCATACTGACAAGAGGAGAGGATGAGGAGAAAGGAGGGATGAGTAGTTTTCTGTCCTGGCACAGCAAAAATAGTTCTGCCTTGGGAAGTCTCCAGACTCTCATTCGTTCAACCCCTCTGGAAGAGGGGTTGAACAGAGGCAACTGCCTGGTTATCTGCGCAGGAAGCAGCAGCTCAGCTTAAAAGCCCTTCTGGCAGCACTGGACCCTGGTGCATCATGGAGCTGCTAAGGGCAGCTTCTAGAAGCAGG
>NW_010429780.1:0-1450 GCF_000710305.1 Buceros rhinoceros silvestris | reverse complement strand
GGAATGGTGAAGGAGCCTTGGCTCTCTCCCACTACAGGGACACTTCTGGGTCCATCGAGGTTCAATTGTGAGTTCAAGGAGCTGTGAAGTTACTGGGGAAGGGAGCTGATGCTTTTGGAATGGAAGTGGGAAGGACAGGGCAGCAAGGAAGCCTTTTGCGCTGACCACAGCAGGCAGGGTGTTTGCAGCAGCAGCAGCACTCAGGATTAGGAGGTTCTCCTTCTCCCAGGCACACTAAGGTTTACACCCAAGAAATTCTCCCATGTTATAACTAAATATGGAAGTCGTTTGCTAGGCAGCAGCTAAATATATTGAAGGAAAAGATGACACCCACTGTTGACTCCTGTGTCTCTGTAAATGATGCTCTTGAGAGACAGCGTCCTCATGTGTGAAGCTGTGAAAACTGCATCAATGCCAGCGACATTGGGGCGCCACAGAAAGGAAACCACCCCTCTTCCCTCTCCCTTCCCACAGAAAGCTCCCAAGGGGCAGGGGGGATTCTTTCCTTCCAGGCAAAAGCTTGGGTTCCACACCTTGAAAGGAAGCAAAGGGACTTTGTTGCTACTAAAGCACAGATTTCTTTAAACAAACAAAGAAATGATTCCAAATGCAAATACAAACAAAAGCAAAATACAAGTGAACAAATGATACTAAATGTGGAGAAGTTTTTCCAGCTCCATGGGCACCTTTTCAAACCTGCTGGCTGTCTAGCAAATACCACAACTGTGGGGACCATGTTTTGATGCCTACAATCCCTGTTCCCCGTGGGCAATATTGCCATGACCATCCAAACTAAACAAGCTGGTCTGACTGTGGAAGCATCATGAGACGCCTGAAGCCTTGAAAATGTTGGGAATGTTGCAGATTCCTTAAATGACAACACCTTGGTCCAATTATCTACCTCAAACTGCATGTGTGGAAAATGGGGGGAAGTCCCACACATTGCACTGGGCTGACCTGGCCTTGGCACTGGCCTCCTCAGGAAGCTCAACTGGGGTCTTCTTGGAATGAGAGAGAAATAGCAATGGGAGGAGTAAGGAACAGTAATTTCTGCTGCCTTTGTGGTTTGCTGAGTTAGCTGGAGGGCAGGAGTCGTTTTGCACTGACACCCTATTTCTGGAGTGAGACTGCTTGTGACCTGCTAAGTGCTGATGCAAGGGTAACTGATCTTGGGGAAAAACATAATTGCTGTCATACACTTCTTGTCAATAACTTGTCCTAAGTATGTTCATCCTGGCTGCTTTCCAAGACCTTCCAAGCCTCTCAGGACCGAGAAACTTTGCCTTGATAAAAAGTGTGTTTATCTCCAGTGACCGAAAAGGAAAAGGATGGAGTGTGACAGAGAGGAAGGAAGAGGGAAGGAGGGGAGAGAGAGAGCTTGAGAGAAAGAAACAAAGAGCAAAAAGTGAGAAAGAGAGAGGAAGGAAGGAAGAGAGGGAAGGAAGGAAGA
>NW_010429779.1:618-1568 GCF_000710305.1 Buceros rhinoceros silvestris | reverse complement strand
CCAGGTTTGGGCAGAGAAAAAGGAGCAGAGCAAGTAAAATAGTCCTTGAAATCTGCTCTTTGACCGGGCAAAGAATTTTTGCCTGGGAAAAAACCCTACAACTGACATGGCTTTATAAATCTGTGTGATAATCTATCGTTTTGCTTTGGTTTTCAGGCTGTCGTCGTCACTGATGGAGAAAGAATATTGGGTCTTGGAGACCTGGGGGTGTACGGGATGGGGATTCCGGTGGGAAAACTCTGTCTGTACACAGCCTGTGCGGGGATACACCCAGATAAATGCCTGCCCGTGTGCATCGATGTCGGAACTGATAATACCGTGAGTCTGAACTTTGCCTGCCCGGAGTTATCGCTATGGAAAGCGTTTATTTAAGGAGCGTTTAGTACTGTAAAAAAGATTTTTATTGAGATAAACCCAAGTGTTAAAACACTTGTGAAGGTCAATGATTCAGGCTGAGAATCGCCAGTTCATTTGTCAGCGAAACGGGACGCTGCAAAATCGACAGCTCAGCTCGACCTGAGGAGGCTGCAGATGGGAGCCAAAACAACCCCTCAACACACTGTCCTTCGAGCGGCCGCTGGAGGGATGATGGTAGCGATGGGAATGTCTGGTGGAAAGTGTTTGACATTTGCAAGGACTCAAGTTTTCCTGGAAAAAAAACCTAAAAAATCAGAGATTCGTGTATAGTTGAAGGGGAAACGACCATAATTAGTAAGAAAGAGGGTAAGAAGATCTTGTTGGTGTTTATAGCGTTGAAGCACAGAGTGGTTTGCACAGTGGGTTGAATCACTTGCTGGTGGTGACTGGGGCAGACTCAGGACTCAGAGCTGTCTCTCTCCTTTGATCCTCAAGGCCGCGCTGGGAATTGCAAACTCATGGTGGCAGCGAAGGGGGTTTCTGCGGAGGAAGCCTACAGGCGGATATGGATGTTTGACAAATCAAGGGCCATG
>NW_010429779.1:0-294 GCF_000710305.1 Buceros rhinoceros silvestris | reverse complement strand
GAACCGGGAGCTCCCTCTTGCCAATACAGGTTCTTTACCCAGCGAAACACCAAAACATCACATCAAAGAGGCTTTGGCAAGGCCTTCCTGTGAAAACGAGGGGTTTAAGCAGCCACCCACAGCAGAGCTTAGTTCCCATCTCCTGCTGCTAGAAAAGCCCACGATGCTTTGCTGGGAGACTTCAAAACCTGATCTACAGTCGCCATCACCTGCCCTGGGACACTCGAGCGTCGACTCTGGGTTTGTGTGTTTGTTCCCTTCAGGAGTGGCAGGGGCTGGGCGGGTCTTTTTCTC
>NW_010429778.1:39081-50444 GCF_000710305.1 Buceros rhinoceros silvestris | reverse complement strand
ATATATATGCCTGTACATTCTAGCACCCTTCCCAGGGTTAAAGGGCCGCTTTGGAGAAATGTATTTCGGTAAGAAGCAGCAAATAGCTACTTTCCTGTAACCGTACAGTTTTCCCATCAAGGAGGGTAAAGACATTTTCACTGTTCTCAAAAAACTTTGAAATGTAAACTTGTTCGATTGATGGCTCCTTCTGGTCCTGGCAGCCTTTTTGATAGCTGGTGCTCTTTCTGGAATACTTGTTAAATATGTCTTTGTAGCAAAGATGTTGAGGTTTTTTTGTTGGTTTTTTTTTCCCCATGTGATTTTTTTTTTAAAGTCAGTACATGGGAGAGTGGAGATAGGCTCTTGTCTTCGATGCAGCAGACTGACAGGTGAACACCTACTCTCACTGCCCTGGTATATTGTAATATTTTCTGAGATATGGCTGACTGAAAGCTGTTTTTTCAGTCTAAATCTTCAATCCTCTTTGATCGTAACCGCTCGCTGTGACTTCTGCTCAGGAAAACTGGCCATGGCATTGCAGGCTGTGCTGGAGGCTGTGAGTGTGTCAAGGTTGGAGGCAGTTATGCACATCAGCATTGTTAAAGGCCAGTGCCATCTAGGGATGTTAACTCCTCCCTTCACAGAGATTGACCAAAATTTGGGATGAGGAGTGACCCCAACCTCAAAGATACCGTCTCAGGTTCTCCCCTCCACCAGTGCCCACAGGAGCCTAACTTCTGACCTTTACCAGCAAATAAACCGCTATTCTGGTTTCACGGCTGCTCGTCTGTTTAAGGCCACCCAGCTTTCAAAACAACTCTGTTGCATACTTGCCTGTCAAGCTTGCACGGCTCTTACTTTTGGAAACATTTTGCTTCGTGCATGTAAATTGTCTCCTGGAGGTTGTCACATATGCTTGTTTCTCATCTCTCATGCTACCTCCTATGACCCTGCTAATTTCATCATTGCAGTGTGATTGTAAAAGAAATCTTGCTGGTCGAAATAACAAGCATTGTCACGCGAGTTTTCTGGAGTAATATCTTGATGCTAACCACTGTTCACAGATCTAGGGAGGATTAAACTTGCTCCATGTGAAGAATTTCCTACATAGATATAATAAAAAACAATGTAGCTTCCAGAAATAAATAATCTGAGGCAGATAGTCAGCTTTTTCCACTGCAGTTTTCCTTTCACTGCTCTCAGTGTAGCTATTAACTAGCTATTGTCTTTATTAAAGATCGTTCTTCTGTGTAATAGCTCGGATTGTTTACCACGTTAAAACACAAGTGCCTCCTGGCACGTTCCGTGGACGAAATCTCATCCTTCATTCCCCCTGCACCAGCCTCACCAGCTCCCCTTTCTTATTTCTTTGAAAGGACTTCTGCAAGCTCTGCTACTCGGATGGCAGACAGTGAATAATTCAGCACACTGGCATATGAAGCCATGGCAGAACAAGTCGTTGGTGTGATCCACACAGGCTACAATGTGCTTTTAAAGGCAGGCAGCTAATCCTGATAATATGCTGTGCTAGCCATGGCTGTTGGCAAATTATATGGCACTCAGTAGTCTCTCAAGGATCAGAGGGGACTGTGCTTCTTAGAAGTGATAAAAACTTTTTTAAGCTTTTGTAGTGTTTTATGTTAAAATACTCCCGCAGTGATTTTATATCAGTGTGCTTGTTGCTGTTTTTTTTAAGTGAGAGAATATTTAGTTTTTCTTTGGTTCTATTTTAACAACAAGTTCTCTGAACATCTTTTTAACATTTCAGATTTCTATAAAGAGAGATTATTCTTGTCCAAATAATTGTCTTTTAAAAAAAGTGCGAGGGATGAAGGTAGTGGTGCAGATGATCCTCACATCTTAAATTAGAAAACTATGGGGGAAAGGTTAATTTGAGTCAAAACCTGAGCATCCCAGACCTCAGATTCTCAGTGTCATTGGATATCTGGGGAATTTAGAGTAGATAATGTGGGTCAGCTTTGCCCTGTTGATACCAAGGGGCTGATTTATAGGGATGAGTGGTCTGGCATTTTGTGCAATTTCCTTACTGCTCCAGACAGAGATGCTGCCTGCGGGTGATTACCATCCCCGAGTGCCCAGCTTGCATTTGGTCTCACACCTCAGCATGTACTACAGAAGGCTCGAAAGTATCCAGAAATCAAAGAATCCAAATATCATAAAAAGATATTAATTATGTTGCTTCTTATCCATGCTAGCAAAAAAGCCACGTTCAAAGCCTTACTCAAGGGCACCATTTAGAGATTTCAGTTGTTTCCATCTGCCTGGATGCAGGGAATACCTGGTATCTAGCCAGCATATCACAGGCAGATAGTGTTCAGGGCCAAGCTGCAAACAACACTCAGCACCAGGGATGGAGAATACAGGTGGGAGAATTTCACTGCTGACCTTTCTCTCTGCATCACGAGAGTGGCTCACAGCTCTTAGCAAAACCCCATCCGCTGAAGAACAAGCCAAAAAGTCAGGTCCAGCACACAGAAGATCTTTCCAAGTATGAATTTGTCCTTTTTAGTAAAAAACACCTGCTGGGAATTGGCAACCTGGACTGGTTGGGCTGTGCCTGTGTTGTATTCTCCCCAGACTGCCAGGCACCTCGCAAAGGTGTGGTGATGAATGCCTTCTGGCCTTCTCAGTGTCATGACCTATATGTGTACCTCCAGGAAATACATGGACAGGGAATGGCATTTAAGCAGCCATGTCCTCAAAGGGAATTGATCCCAAATTTGCCTCTTAGTCCTGAACATTAGAGTCATCCTCAAATGACAAATTCTGGACTTGAGACAGTCCTGAATGAAAGCTGGTGCTCTGAACACTAGACAAATCTCTGCTCTAAATTAAGCATTTTCTCTAAAGCTAATTATTTGGATTTCTATATGCAGTATGTCCAGATGCGGCATGTGTTTTTGAAGGCAGATTCTTGCTTTTAAATTCCATATGTAGAATGAATGTGTATTAACATATCAAATTGGAGAGGAGTTTAACTCAGAGGGAAAAATTAGGGTTTTTTCGAGAGCAATTGTCCAACACACAGTCTTGGTGTGTTAATCTTCTCTGGACTCACTTCTCAGCAGAGTTCGATAGTTGCAGTGAGGAGTGGCACCACCGGAATCCTTTCCCTTGTCCTGGTCCCACAGTGCTAACATTACCCTGTGAATGGTATGCCGGATCAACAGCTCTAATGATTCAAGGGCTGTCCCTAGAGACTTGTCCTTTCCCCTTCACAATCACTCCCTCGCACAGTTCCCATGTGCTGTATGGAGGCTCTGAAACCTACCTGCATAACAGGCTTGAAAGCTTGGCACTGAGCAGTCCACTCACCATGGTTATCAGTCGCCACAACTGTTTTTGCTTTAGAAGGCATAAGAAACCGCCACATTTACCTTCTAGATCTGTATTTACCTACAGATAAAATGCTGTGATTCCATTATGCACTACAGCGTAGTATAGATATTTTATATGTGTGTGGGAGTGAATCGAGATTTCTTTTGAAGTAAAAGCACCACACATTTCATGCTCTTTTTTACCCCCTTAACCAAGCTTCCAGGCTCCAAAGATCTGCTTGGCTCAGAGGGACTTGTGGTCAAACCGAAAAGGGGGAGAAAAAAAAAATCACACCGTACTTCTTAGTCAGTTCTCTTGTCTCTTTCAACTAGCCAACATAAAAACCTTTTCTCCTAGCTTGTACAATCTTTTAAAGAACTAACAAGTGTTCTGCGGTTTCTAAGAGACTCTTTTTTTTTTTTTTTCTTTCATAGCTCCAGGGTTACCACCCTAGTAGGTGTGGAAATCTTTGTTCACTTCATTATAAGACACTTTTGTGTACCATCTAACTGGATTCAGCCAGCAAAGGAGAGCAGATATGTCATATGTCGAATGCTTTTTTCCTTGTCCCTAACATCCTAGGATATTGCTCACTTTCATGTTATAATGGAGGTTTCTTTCACCAATGACCAACATTTTCCTCTACTCTCTAACGCTCCTACAAGTTTCTGACCTGTTATAATTTCTTTGCCTGCAGTGCAGTCTCAGCCAGTGTTTGTGTTGAGCACTGAGGAAATTAATATGCTGCCTAGGAAAATCACCTTCAGATTTAGAAGGTGATAGAGGCATATGCCAGGATGTTAACTTGTGCACACCAGCATCTTAAGTGCTCTCCATTCTATCTATCTGTGAGAAAACTGCAGCGAAAATTGGAGGAAAAAGGGCAAATCAATTCATGTAATGGATTTAACTGCAGGCTTCCTTGCAAACCTTTGCCCACTGTCTCTGAGCAGCACCTTAAACCTGCCAGTCATAGACGGAGATAAGAAGGGCTCCAGACCAGTGAAAATGAATCTATGTATTCAAAACATTGCCTATACTATTTGTATGTGATGATGAAAACATGCCCAAGCACGTTTCAGACACACATTTACTTGGTAACGTATTCTTGTTACCCAGTTCTGTATATGGGCTATTTTCAGAAATTGAAAGCGCTGCTTCTCTTTTAAAGCTGGCCACTTCCTTTTTGACCATCTTCCCACTCTGAACATAAAACAGGTGCATCAGCAATATTTGGCATGTTCATAGCAAAAGAAGTTCAGTCTTTAATACCCGGCGTTTCATGTAGTTTGCCTTATCTCAGCCATCACCGACGATTCAAAGCTATTGAGTATCACAGCACTGACTGCAAGGCAAGTTTCACAAGAGTTGGCTGGGGTTACAGATGTGGGAGGACCTGCAAGAAGAGGTATTAACTGCCTCTGGGAGCCAAGAGATGCCAGCTATAATTCTTCCTTCATATTTCTCATTTGCTAAAACAGTTTTCTTAGTTCTTTTACGAAAGGTAACTGGACTGATTAAGATATCCAGATGGAAACAAACAATTCATCTGACAACAGTAGCAAGGAAAATAAAGTGGAACATACTTCATAGTGAAAAGACTAATACTAATTTATCTGGCAGAGATATAAACAGTGAAAAACAAGGTCTTATACTGCAGAGACTTGGGGAACCTTAGTGTTGGCTGTGCTGGCCGAGCTACCTGCAGCAAATGAAGTATCTGTTAAAGGACAGTAGAATCAGTTCCCTGCAAGTTATGCTTTAAAATGGCAAGATACCTGCGCTTGACATTGTAAGAGAGAACAAAGATACTAGGATGTGATATTAGAAAACATAGTCTTTCAAATGTTGTTGTGAAATAACACAGCTGCCCAATATCAGATCACTGAAAGCTGAAGGAGGGACTGTCATGAGCTGAACTTTTGAAGAAGATGCTCACCCCTGTGGGTCTAGCATAAAGGATCATGTGTTGGTGTAACACGTAATCTTCATGGGCTGCAAGCAAAGCAAAATAAGTTGTGATAAAGTATAAAAGTCCAGAACTGGTGCCTCCTTCCCTTACCCTGTCACAGACTGAATGTTCACTCCAGTATATCTATTCCATTTTCCTCTCTTTTTTCCTCTTATGGTTCATTTCCCTTTCCTGATTGCTGTCAGGAGACTTGATCACAGCTTGTGTGGTGGGCTGTAGTTACATTGCCCTGTTACCTGTGATACACAAAGCAGATGTGTTCCGAGCTGAATAAACACTTCAAAGTTGGTTTTTCTTTTCTTAAAAAAATCCAAAAAGTAAGAGTTACAGATAGTCTGTGTCATCACCATCCTGCACAGACAACATCAGAATAATTCCATGCTCACCTTCTTACTCCAAAACCACAGGTTGTGAAGTCAGGAGCTGGGGGAGACAACATTTATTTCATACATTAGGAGACAGAAAGGAGGTTTTGGGTATGTAATAGCTAATTGTGATTTTGGTTGAGTCTGCTTTCCATCATCTGGTGCCTACCTACAGAGGGAGATTCGCAAAGATTACAGGTGACCTTCCATGTCCTGGTCCTATGTTGATGGCATCTCTGCAAAGATGTCTACACTATTCCACACTGCCTTAGTCTGCCTCTGATGACTGTCATTGTTCATAGATACCTGCTTAATACACAAGATACTGTGCTTCAAAATGGTGATTACATTGTCAAGAAAAGGCTAAAAATTGAGTGATTTTTCTGAAGAGTCATGTTGGTTTGCACAGTGTGCATTCAAATCATCCCATTCACTACAGTGTTCAGTGCAAGATGTTGACCATTGCCTTGGTTCTTCCACACCATTTGTGGAAGATAAATTTATGTTCTGAAGCTGATGGGGATATTGTACCTCCAAATCATGTACCAATAAATAACAGTCCTTCATATTTTTTCAAGTAGGTGATTCCTATTGCTTCAGGACCATTGATGAGTTCAGTATCACCAGTGATCCGATCCAAGCCTGTTGGTTTCCTCAGCATATTTGATTAAATTTGTATTTGATCAAAAGCATTTCTGTGCCTCTACTTAGGTATGTGAGGAGATTACTAATTATTACTCTTTTTAAGCATAAAAGAAAAAGATATTGTACAAAAGAAAGAGGCAGTATTAAATAAAAATTACCTATGGCTATTTTCAACTCTAACATTTATGTATTTTTCCTTTTCGTCCTCCTAGGAAGGGTTTTGTTTTGTTTTGTTTTGTTTTGTTTTTAACTTTGAACCAGCTCCTGGACTGAAATGTAGGAACTATCTTGATGTTACCAGCACTAATGCCTTTTTGTATCTTAGATAAAAAGTTCTACAAACTTTAGATCTTCTTGTTTTAAAGGCACGGCACTCAGAAGTCATCTGATAATAGCAAGTGTTTTTTTTATTATAACCTTAATAGCAACTTTTATTTGTCTGCACATTTTGCAGGGGGGAATAATTGGATATAAACTCCTTAAAAACGTTAAGCTCAAACCTGAATATTCAAGAAAAAGGCCATCGAATATCTGCATATTTTGTGGAAACAGGTAATGAAACAGTTAAATATGCTGGTAGGGTGGTGGTGGGACATTTGCTTAATCTGATATCCTTTGGACCCCCAAGCATATAGGTGAGAGAGAGCTCATATATGTATGTATCCCCCAGGGAAATCTTCATGAGAAATTCATACCTTAGGCATGCTGATACACTAATGAGTCAGCTTCTTCAGTGTCAGTACTGATTGAACTATTTATTTAACCCTTATGGTCAGAGACACAAATAATTTACAAATAAGAATTGAAACAACATCCAGGATGGTCATCTTGGAGAGAAAAATTGGGCAACTTTTCCATGGGAATTTTATCAGTACGTACCTGCATTGCTTTACTGCCTCATCCAGGAGGTAAGTAATAGGCAAGTGCTGGTTTTACTCAATGTGGGTCAGCAGTAAACCAGAATGGTGCAGGGATTATGCGTTAGTGTACCACAGGGCTCTTTCTTTTCATAATGTTAATATTATTTCCTTTTGTAACATAAATTGCAGTATTAATTGAATCCAATTGCTGCCTGCACGTCTTTTTGGGCTTAAATCTCTCTCTCTTTTTTTTTTTTTTTTTTTTTTTTTTTTTTTTTTTTTTTTTTTTTTTTTTTTTTTTTGTCCATGCACACCTTCAAATATGCCCTGCAGAGAGGATAGTGTCCACATCATGCTGGAAAACAGAATCATTATGTACCTTTATCCAATTCAGAGACCCATTTGTGAGAACATGAACCACGAGGGGGGATTTGCTTAGCTCTCATTTCGCCTTTTTTAAAGCCTAACTGTTTAAATAGGAGACCCCTTCCTAATGTGGCTGCTTTCTCAGCTATCTCATCTTTATATGGCTCTTTTTCC
The DNA here is from genome assembly GCF_000710305.1 of Buceros rhinoceros silvestris. NCBI lineage: Eukaryota > Metazoa > Chordata > Aves > Bucerotiformes > Bucerotidae > Buceros > Buceros rhinoceros. The sequence goes on along the minus strand of NW_010429778.1, from coordinate 42,741 downwards.
CCCTAGCTTTGATTTGTACATGTGGAATGTTTTTGATCAGATAACACCCACTGGATATGTTGCCGTCTTTGTTCAGGACATTGGTTTTGTAAGCTGCAAAGCTGATAAACACTTATATGTGCCTTGTTTCCTTTTCTGCATAAAGATTCTATTGAGACATCAGCACATCTGGGGAAAACATGTTTTTTAATATTATACTAGTTGTTTTTCATTTTAAATTCAGCACTATCATATTTGATGTCTGCATCTTTAAAAAATGCAAAATGATGCCTTGTTGGCAATAATGAATATGAATCTAACAGAGAAGAAGAAAGGCAACCTGCCTTAAGGATCCTTTGTTATAAAATTCTTATCTGAAAAAAGGACCTTTGAGGATATTAAAACTTGACACTTTTTCTGTTAGCCTCATGAAAGACAGAGCTCTTGTTAAACTTGCGTTGCTTTGTTGTCTCTGCTGTTCTGATGCCTTACACAGCAGTTTTACCTTTAAAATAAATCCTTGGGACAGAAGATAAAACAAATGCCATGCTCTAGTGACTGGCATATACCAACTAGAGGCATATTCACATGAGAAAACTGCTTGACAAATATTTCATCTATCTGAGATATTTTCCAGCTGAGTTGCCTTGTTATTCTGTTCCCACCACATTCTCTGCGTTGCACAGTGGAAAAGCAAAGACATTTAACTTCTGCACTGGGCTGGGAACTTCAGATGCTAAAAAACAGGTCAATATTTTTTTTTTTTCCAAGGTCTTCTTTTTTTCAGTTGGCACTGAATAATGGAAACAAACTTAATATCAGCTTTTTTCTCTGAATACATCTGCACAAAATGAGCAAATCTGGGAGAGGTTAGCTATATGACTGAAAAACCCCTGCAAACAACAGCTAAAAATTCTCATGAACTAAGACTATTTATATATTATAAAATTATGAAAAGCTCACGGTATTTTATTGTCTTTAATATAGGAATCTAACTGCATAAATGTACCACTGATTGAAAATAAAGAAACCATTCAGAAAAATCTTGGATTTCAAATCAAGGGGAAATTGAAATATTTTTATGAAGGTCAATTTCTTGGAAATCATTGTTGCAATTTGCTGAGCAGGTAATTTTTTAACATAAATTTATAATGGAAGTTCTTGTCTAGTGCCAGCCATGAGGGTCGGAGGTCAGTGTGGTTTGTGCCATGTCTTCCTTCATCCTTATGGAAAATAAAAAGAACTACTAGCTGTAAACGAACATTAAAAAAATTCTATTAGATAAGGAAAATTTTAGAACACATCGATTGGTTCACTTTTCAGAGCAAAAACTAAAATAAAACCTAGGAAAATTAATTTCACTGTATCTCATGGAGCTAGAAAAATAAGTAACACACCAGTCTTAGAAAAATGGAGGAAAATGGTGGAAAGTTGTACAAATTGTTCCTGATCCTTCACACAGAAAATAAGGCTAAAACTCCTAGTTAAGTGGATACAACTATACAGCGAAGGTCACCTTTGAGAAGTCGATCATCTAATATGCCTGTAGAGCCATTTGTGTTCAGCCATGAAGTAAACAAACTGCACAGCATACATTTGATAAATTTGAATAGAAGTTTGCTTGAAAAATCACTCTTTGCTTACAGAGTAGGAAAAAATGTTGTATGTATTGTGTTAATTATTTACCACAAATTTTTCACTTAGCTCTGGCTATGAGTAAGATGCGAAATGAGTCAAAAGACACCATACGAGGGAAAAGCTTCAGTAGCCAGATGCTGCCTTCTACCTTTAACACACTGCTCACATGTGCTTGGAAATCCCAGGTATAATCAAGGGTGATTTCAGCCCAATACGTGCTATACTTGTATTACAAAGACACGTTGCATGGTTTTGGCACAGCTTGTCCCTGGATCATGTTAACATGATGTGCACCATCTCCAGCATCCTTTGGAGTGTGTTCCTGTTGTAAATTGTCATTAATCCCATGTTAGAATAAATGGTAGACTTCAGTTTCCAGTGCTGCCGGCTCTTTAATCTTCCTAAGGACAAAAAGTTCATTCATGACAAATTGAACGGATGGGTACTCACAGTACTCAAACTGGATTAAGCTTGGATTTTTTCTATTCAAGGCAGCAGAGGCAAATTGAGTATAAAGTTGTACAGTACCACGTGTAACACCAGTGTTTCTGGGCAGGCAGCAGCAGTTGTGTCTCTATTTTAGAGGGTTACTCTTGTCTGGACTACAATATTCCTACTAATTTAAGAATTTATGAAAGTAAATGGAGTAATAAAGATCTGAGAACACCGTATTTACTTTATATTTTCTTACACCGCCGTTGCAGGAAAAATAAAATTCAAAAGAAAATATTACATTTTTACATATAATAACTCTGCGAATATCTAAAGCAAGATTTTTCAAGAAGAAGAGTCTTAATTCTTCACTCTTACATCCCTGCCAGATTCTTAAGTAAATGCCTAATTTTAACAGCGCTGATCACCCAGCACGCCAGCCGGGGTCCCATGAGAAAACAGCTTTATAAACAGTGAATCTGTCTAAAATGTTTTCTAGCTGACTTCCTTCGCTTGAGCTCAGTCAGAGCTTTACATAAGCTCTGCTTTTGAAAATCAGACTACTTATTTTGGTGCCAAAATTAGGAAAACTTGCCCCACCCTACCTGTGCAGGTCCATTCATTTCCTTTGGAGAGAAGAAAGACATAACGGTTAAAGAGAAAAAAAAAAAAAATTAAACCCCTTCATTAATGCAGCCAGAAATTTAAAAAGAAATCTAGATTGAGGTAAGGAATGTGGTATTTCACAAGACCTCAGCCTAGGTAAAATTCTGAACTTCTGATTGTTAATCTTTTGCTAAAACCTGTCAGTATCTCCTTAATTAAACAGTTTTTTTTCTTCAGCAAAACTTTTCATGTCAGAATTATAGAGACTTCCAGTTCTGACATTCAGACTACTTCTTGGTGGGTGTTAATGAGGTCCCTTAGTTTGTTTTAATGAGGTACAATGCACAGCTTCATTTATACAAGGGAAGAGAAACAGGAAGATTTTTGAACAGGTTTTGCTCTGTAATCCAAGCAAAATGTACAGACTCTGCTACTTGCCATTAACAGGATGACATAAAGAGTTGGCAGCATTTTTCTGCCGAATACCCTAATCTCATGTGGCTACATTTGAAAAGTGGAAAATCATTGTTATCTCATATAGATCCTTACAATGCACTGTATGTATCTAGTGAATGAGCATCAAACTGACCCTGTGGGTGTATGCTGCACATCCTGCCAGTCCATTGATATTGGAACTGTACTGAAAACAAAAGGCTGACTTTGAGAAAGGGCCATGAACTCACATTTAGGGGTATAATTTTGCACAAGTCAGAACAGAGGAGAGACAAAACTGTCCTCCAGACAATAGGCTTCAGTATGGGAAATGCTAATTATAATGTTGGAGAGCTACGGGGTCACGCTCTTTCCACTATTCTGTAATTATGCTCCAGGAAGCGTGGCACACAAGAGGTTAACTTTCTTTGGTTCGCTTTATATTATGCTTGGGAATTTCACGCAGATGCAAGTCATAATTCCATAAGAATTATATTGTTGGTTATCATTAATGGCTGCTTGTTATGAAGTGCAATGTTCCTACCTTTTAAAATTCAGCAGGATTTTAGACAC
>NW_010429778.1:36466-39001 GCF_000710305.1 Buceros rhinoceros silvestris | reverse complement strand
CAGGCCTTTCCTCTGTTGGGATCTTGGCCAATAAATTACTCAATAGGGTGCACACAGTGGCTGGAGCAATATAATAGCATCATCCTTGGAAACTGTGTGGAACAGTATTGGTAACCACAGGAGCAAAGGGGCACTTCTCCACAAGGATGTCTTTCACTGGCGCAGACGGTCAACCAGAGGGCAAAACACAATGTTTCAGGCTCGATATAGATTTCGAATGGGGCAGAGATTTGGCAGGCAGGAATCATATACATAAAGCTGACTTTGAAAAAATGTCGTGCAAAAAAGAAAGATCCACTGTTAACACAGGAATCTGAATACATTATATAGTGCTTTATTAGCTGGGTCTCATTTGAGGAGGAAAACCATGTTGAACAAACCCAAACTGCAGCCTTTGGGAGCAGAAGGACATAATTTCTGTGTTGGCTTCTCCTCATTTACCATTTTTTGGCTGACTGCATTTCTTGCAGCATGTCCTAGATGGAGAAGATCTCCCTCAATAGTTGCTTAATATCATATCATATCTCATCTCCCTTCAACATATTTGAGACATTTTAGGTAATTCTATGTATCGGAACTCAATGGAATTCGCCACACTGCTTTTATGGACAATCCTATACGCCAGGTCATGGGAGAAAAACATCTATGATTTATCACTGGGGCCAGTTCTGAGAAGGAAGTGAAGGGAGGGAGTTTGCCTGGGGAGACCTGTTTCTAGGCGAGCCCTGATGAGCACCATGATCTTGCTGTGAAAGCAAACCGAGTCTTTTGCAGGTCAGGAAACATCTCCTCTCCCAGAGGCCTGTTCTGGAATGGATTTTCACATAAGTTGTTCTTGTGTTGTGAATGTCCCTTGTGTAACATGAAAGAGCATGTTCATCATTATCATATTAAAACAAAGTCTCACCTGAGGCAAGTGCCCTAGAACAGTTTCTGAAGTCTCCTTAGAGTAGATGCACAAAGAAGAAGCACACAAAGGCTTGCAGCTGGATGTTTTTCACTTTGCAGCCTGAATGACCCCTAACTCTTTGCAGCTGCAGTGATAAGATGTGAGGGCTGGCTTCAGAGTGAGTCTGGGGCATGTCTTGAATTAGCATTTCTGGATCTGCAGTGAGATGCCTTAAGGGCTGTCTGCACCAGCTTGGCAGGATGCATTGCCTGTGTGTTACTGCTTACATACATTTCCAGAGATGTCTGACAGTGTATCAGCTACGAGTTCAATAGGTGTCTGCATAACAGCAGAAGCAGTCCACGGTAATGGTGGATAATCTGTACATATCCTTCATGTGCTCCTTAGTCTCACTTGTAGATGTGTGTGCCTATGTAATATTTACATCCTTAATATACCTCATTATAGTCAAGGGCAACTTACATGCAGTTAAAAGTAAAATTGCTGCTATCAAATGAGAATTGCAGTCACTCCTTAAAAATTGAGAAGATTATCTCTGAAAAGCCTTTTCGAAAACTCTCTACTCTGTTATTAACACCCTAAGAAAAGATCTCAAGAAAAATGGGATAATTTTCCAAATGTAAAGGACAATATAAAAAGATGTGGTTTATGAAAGTTTTTAGACTAAACCAGGCCTCTATTATTAAGCAACAGCTCATGTTGCATGCTAGAAACTCCACATGCTTTTATGGTGCTTCTACATATTAATTGTCCAATTTTATCAAAGTTGGTAATAATTTACTTATTACCAGTATTGGGGTCTGAATAATATTTTCTTTTCTATGAAGTTTCTTTCCCAGGATTCTTTGACAGTTATATCCTCTCATCATTAATGCTACTTCTCATCACAGACTGAACTGAATATTCACATGAAAGATCAAATCACTGTTATTTTGACTTGCTACTATTTTTTCATCTAGATTGTTAACCCATCATTTTAATGGCATTTAACAGTAGTTGCTACATTTATAGCATACCTACTAGTCCAATTAATTATGCAGACTAGCATTTTGGAGGAGAATTTTCGAAGAAATCCTCTTTATGAACTCACACATATCAATGTGAATCTGTCTCCCATTTCTTTCTCTTTAGTGCTTCCTGATACCCTAAAAGTATTTCCATACTTTCTGATTTAAGTTTTTCTGGTTTTTATTTTCTAGTCATTAAGGGGTTTTCAGAAGCCTTACTGCAGCTGCAGTCAGGTATAAGAGAGTCACACAGGAAAGGACCTTGATCTTACAACTGAAGTCTAAAATTCACAAGATGGGAAAATCAGGCTCTGTTCCTGATGGCCTTTTTTTATGGAGCTCATTCCCATTAAGAGAGAGCCTCATGAGCATGCGAGAATGATCACTGATAGCTCTTTTAGAAGGCATAGATTTTTTCTTTTTTTTTTCCTTTTTTTTTTTGCTTCTGTATATAGAAAAACTAAGTTATACAGAGTCTATGGGCCTTGGCTGAAGACCTGACAAATGTTCCTAAAGCCATAACATTTTTTTTTTCTAAATCATCTCATTCCCAAAGAGCCCTATGTGACCTTGGACAAACCTGTCAGACCTAGTTGGTCTTACATTGTCCCAGCAGGC
>NW_010429778.1:27364-36334 GCF_000710305.1 Buceros rhinoceros silvestris | reverse complement strand
TAATCATATGAAACCTGTGGTTATTACTTGTATCATGTTGGCTTTTGGAAGCATTAAGATTTTTAGAAATGGCAAGAGGCCAAGGAAGTGTTCAGGATCTAAATAAATGGGAGAGAAAAAGGAAAAGGTTTTTATAACACTTTTGAAGACGGGAAGGAGAGTGAGTGAGAAATGAAATTAAATTGCAACAGTACACAAGGAATTTCTACAATGCTGAGAATTTAACTTAGATGTCCTCTTTCTAGGTTCAGTCTGATGTTTTTTTAAAAGAAACAAACAAATAAACCCTTGATTTTTCATACTGGGCTATCTTGTGTGTCAAGTCATTCTAGGATATTTTTCAGATAAGATTGTAAAATAAATTAGCTGATATAATTGATTGATGTACACTCATAGGCTGAACAGGAAGATTTAAATTCTGATGTAAGTAAGATGGGGTGGGGTTGGGGTAGGGAAAAGAAAAACCTGAACAATAAAAAATTATGTAGATTATAAATTATTTGGTGTTGTGAATGACTTCTGCACAGCACAACAGGACTCTAGCTTGAGTGTTTCGCAAGTAGTAGTAAAGATGTTTGTGGCAACGGTGCAGATTTACAAAACCAAACAGAAGCCCTGGATACTAGTAATCTGCATGCATGTCACTAAGTGGAGATCAGCTGATTTTTAAAAATTAAGGTTTATACAATTGTGAGAGTTAAGTGGCCACATGCTCCTAGTCATCTCCTGCCATAGGAATCAATGGGATTTTGCCTGAGATGCTGAATGGAGCAGAACCAAACCTCGAGTCTTCATACCGAAATATTGCAATTACCTATGCAAACTGGGTACTTGTACTTGGCCAGATGCTTAATTGTGAAGATCAGTTTCAAAAATGCTGAAAACCCCAAATGCCATATTGTATAGCTGATTCCAACCACAAAACAGTAGGTGTAGATGCAAGAGGCTGTGTGTATAGTTCTTAATAAATGTCTGATTTGGAATAAAATTCTTATTTAGCTTTTAAAAAACAAACCTTCCAAGTAATTAAAGAAACCAGTGAGGATTCTAAAAATATATCAGTGCTGTAAAAATGCCATTAAAATGATGGGTTAACAGTCCCTCTGAAAAAAAAAATAGCAACAAGACAAATTAACAGTGATTTGATCTACACACAGATATTCAGTTCTGCCTCTGAAGAAAAGTAAGAAACAAACTTAATGGAAAAAAAACCCAAACCATGTGTGTCAGAAACTTGCTGCTAGTAATTGGTAAATTGTTACCACCTCCAATAAAATATGATGATGATTTTGCAGATCCCTGACATTAGACACCATTACAAAATAGACTTACCTTCCTGCCAAAAATGGAAGCAGCTTCTGACTGAGCCATCCAAATGTGTACTGGAATCAAGGACTTGTCCTCTTGTCAAGGACTCTCAGGCAGAAAACTATCATTACTAATATTAAAAAGCCATAACTTGTGCACGTGTGTCTCATTGGCATGTTCCAGTCAAGCTGTCATTTGTCTTAGCAAAATGCTGTGTCATCTAAATACCGCTAAGGAAACAGTTCAGAAGTTTTTTTTAAAAAAAGTTGAGATCTTTGTTCAGCATCTGTACACCTTTTCCCAAGGCTCTTTCTCAGGAAAACTCACAGGCTGGCCTGAAATATAACTCAATAAGCCCTGAGGAATAACTTCAGGGATGGATTTATAGGGATGCTGATTGTAAAATCCTGCCTTAGGTCTGTAGTTGTGAAGGTAGTTATCATGGAGGATGCTTGATGCTTCTGAGCACCTCATTTTCTTCCCTACCCTCAGCAATAAGCCATAAGGGAAGTGCTGGATGTGGTGGTGGAAACACCACTCTGCAGGCCCTGAGCTTTCATGTATCTAATCTGAGAGCAATGTGCTTCTACAGGTTCATTTCTGTCTGTGAGTAAGGAGCCAGTGAGCTCAGAGCAGTCCTTGCTATGGAGACTGTGCCGGCCCCAAGCAGGCTACCAGAAGTCTTCAGTGCATTGATCAAACCCTCACTACCATGATAAGCCCTATTTTCTAGAACACTTACTAAACAAATAAGAGATATTGCTGTGCTACTGTGGCATAGGGCCCCTCCTCCTGTCATGTGCTAGTACTGCTGCAATGAACTGCAAGGATTTAGGGTGACTGCTGGTCCCTGCAATGCCAGCAACTGCTTGGAATGGCTGTGCCACTGGGCAACACCCCAAAAATCTGATTAACTAGCTCTGTGGCCCAAAGATTTTGGTTTTGTTTCTGCCCATGGGTCACCATGTCAGATATGAGGGTGCTTGTAGATGATAAAGACAACATCTACCTTGTAGACTTGTAGTGAAGCTAAAACAATAGGGAGTTCTTGTTTCAGTAATTACTGTGACTTTCAGAAGCTGTAACACACTGTCCTGCTGACCCCTCCTGTGCAAGGCAGTGCTGCCTGCCTGGAGCAATGCTTATCAAGTTATTTATTGCATTTCTATGGGTCTAAAAATCCATGGTAAAGTCAAGTTTATGGCCTTCTGCTCGCCTCGCGCCACACTCTGCAGTTCTGTGCATGGCTCCGTCAAGCTGTGGAGCAACCTACCAGCAGGACTGTAGCTGCAGGGATCAATTACAGCAGCATATTTTATTGTTACCGGACTGAAATCTTTGCGAATGGGAACTTCTGTGCAGGCCCCATTTCCTAACAGCCACTCAGCATGCCCAGAAGTTTTATTTCATGTACACTGCCATCTACTCATCCACAATTGAGTGTTTTGCTTCCCAGGGTGGTGAAACCTGGACCAAAATGCAGCTTCTAAACACACCCTCTCAGAGCAGGATCAGTTCACAGAACAAGAGCTGTACCCCCACCTGCTGTAGATTTGCAAGCAGCTTTTTCTACGGCAGCGCAGGATCTGCTGGAGAGGCTTCCCAGCTTATTTCCCCATGGGTCCACTTACAGGGGCCCCCTGCTCCCCTCCCCAGCCTCCTGCACCTTCTGGGTGCCAGTTTTATACAGTCTGGGAACTATCTCTGTGTTTGATTTCCCAGCATTTGAGGAATATAGCTATATGAATTGGTTATGTAAAGAAAAAAAAATTGAAAAGAGATTTTATTCTGAATTATTCTCCTCCCAGCTCCTAGTGAGAACTCCGTTTCGTGCATGCCATGAGTCTGAGCTTCACTCCTACAGTCATAATACACATGTTTAGCAGTCCCTGAGCGACAGCTTCAGAAATCTGAGTTCCTGGGTCTAGTGTTGCCTTCGAGGCACCCATAACCTTTGCAATGCTTCCTTCTTTGTCAGCCGCATGTGGGATGCTTGTGTGAGTCCGTCCAGGAGCTGGGGTTTAAATTGCTGCAGCTGGCCCTCAGTTATTTCACATTGCTGCAGAAGGAGTGTTTTGGGGTTCTGGTAGGTCAACACAAATCAGTTAGTCTGCTGTGCAGAGCCTGTAGACCCTGCAGCTTGTAATAAAAATCAGACAAAAGTGACAGCCACTGTCAGTTGTCTGATTTGTTGTTCATTGAGCACAAAAGTAAAAAAAAAAAAACAAAACCAAGATTAAGAGGAAAACCATCGATTATTTCATACACAGGATTTCTGCAAATTAAGAAACTTCGTAAACTTGATGCTGAGGTAATAGAGCAATCGGGATTAGCAGAACAGTTCGTGCATACTGTATTGCCTTTTCTGCTCATACTGCCTCAGTCAAGTCACACAGTTAGCTTATGAAATGAGATCTCTGAAAGACCAAACCTGTTAAAAATGCTTCTCATTGCCAAACAAAGCAAAAATCTTTCCACTTTGGAATGAGCAACTTTCTGTGATCAACTAAATCTGTTCTCTGATGAAAAAATTCAGATCAATGAAGCTTGTGTGTGAAAGGGAAAGAAAGAGAGTGGGCGACTGGAAGTGAGAAGTGGAAGGAGCTGGGTATCCTTCAGTTTCCATATCTGCACATTATAGCTAATAAAAAAAATATAATAGCTCATAGTATTTCCAGCAGAAATGGGAAGCTGTGACTGTACAGTCTGCAGCGAGTTTGAATCAGATGAACCAAATGGAATATCCTGTAGATTTTCTATAGATCTGCTCTGTGCATGCTTTCAAATAACCTTTAACAAAGGCAAAGAATTCCTGCTGTCGTAGTAAAAATCTCAGCGTGCTGTACTAACGTGATATTAATGAAAAGTATCTTAAAGAACAGAAGTTCAGATTTCAGGAACTTCAGTAAGTAAATCTGTTTGTTCACCTGTGTCATTTTACGGGTATATTTTCTTCATTGACTTTTAAAGAGAAGCAGGTGTGGGGTAGTAGTGACTAATTTACACTACAAAACCAAAAAGTTGTGTGGTTTGCTGCTTCTGCAACGTCTCTTCCCCACCCTCTGAGCTCTGCCATACTTTGGCAAAAATTCAGCCCCTGTATGAAATAGCTAATATAGGTCCTATATTACATAGATGATTAAGTAAGGTGAGAGGACAAAAAAGCAGGAACACCAACTCCCTGCAGAGTTCCATTACTGAACCATTCCCAGGAACTCCATTAGCTTGAGAAGAAAAGAGCAAAAAAGTAATGATTCAGACAGGCTGCTAAATGCTCAGTACATGGGGCAGCTGCTAAGTACTACCTGGATGGATGTCCACTCAATCCATTGCTGCATTATATTCCGCCCATGAGGCACTTCATTTCTGCTAATCCTCACACGTATTGAAAGAAATTAGTCCCTGGTGTAGTGCAGGGAGTGGCCATGTCATGGTCGCTCCAACTTCATCCAGCTGAGATGCATGCTGGCACCCTGAAGGAAGTTGTTAAAGGCTTGAATAAGCGCAAAGTTAGATTGTGCTTGTCATGTTCTTGTCATGAACTTACCACTGTGGTCCAAGCAGACATATGCCAGAAGTACACGATGAAGAATTCCTTTAACAGCATGCACATAAAAAGAAAAGTTTTTTGTCATTTTTCCATGTCCTGGGCTGGCGGGAAGATTGACATCCCATTAACCTGACATTATTAAAATATGACCTGCAATCCCAAGAGAGCCCTGTATTCATCCACTTTTTGTTTAAAATTAAGCAGCCATATTCTGGCCGTTGGCTCCCAGGACCTAATCTGAGGAAGAATGAGGGAAGCTGCAGAGACTATGATGTTCTGAGCAAACAGGCAAGACCTTTCTCAACCTAGGTAATACCCGGAGCTTGCGTTTTGGGCATTTAAATGTGCTTGCTTTCCATTGGGTGGTAAAATTCCCATCGACTTTGCAAGGTTTCTGGCAGTGGTTGTTTTGAAACCCGTGTCTTGTTCTCACTTGTGAGCAGGAATTCAGCACAGATCTTCCTGCCTTGAATCTGTGGCTGCAACCCTGCTTTGGCCTCTCCTTAAATGTTTATGGCTTTCCTCTCTTCTGTCCAACCTTTTTTTTCTCCTGAGAAAGCATTTCATCTCCCCACAGCCATGCTGGCAATGCTAGTAATTCTGAAGGGGACACTACCTTTTATATTTCAGAGGCTTTCTTACTGTGCAGATAATAGAGTCCCAAAACTGTTACAGTTATATATAAGGGAAATTCTGGTAACATTATTAATGCCTGTCATTTTACAGATAAAAGAGTTTCCTCAGTCTCCTTGTGATCTGATGGATTTACTGGCATGTAAAATTAGTACCTTTCAGTCTTTGAAACCAAGTTACGTCTTAGTGACCTGATTCTCCCCAGATCAACAGAGAGCCCCACACAGGTGTGAATGCTTTAAAGGGACCTGATTCTGCCCCAGTGGGACTTGGTACTCCTAGCACCTATGGAGAGAAGAAAAGAAGAGCCTTGAGGGTCATGGTTACATTTTCAGTGTGACATAGGGAAGTGGCAAATTGCCACGCTCTAACCTTAAGCATTCACATAACCTGTATTGCAAATGATACACTATCTTGATGATGCTTCTTTTTTCATTCAGGGTCATGTCTTGTAAGCAATGAGTATACCTGAGTGCCCCTGTCTAATCATGGATGAGATTCTTACTATTACTAAACATAATACTACAAGGAAAGCATTATTAATACATAATATCATTGTACTATCACTACTATCGTTACGATTCTTTTATTTTTCAGCATCTATTTTCAGTGCCTTTCATAATAAAATTACCTTTGAGGGTAAAATTTGACATTTGTTCTTCTCAAATCAGAGCAAACAAAACAAAACAAAAACTGACTAAAACCCACACAGTCATTTCAGAAAAAATGAAGCTGGGGAAATATTACAGGGTTTTTTTACCAAATGCATCTTTTTTTTTTTTTCCATTACAGAGTCTTAAATAGAGTTTGAATGTAAAGCTCTAAACTTGGCGTGTACATAGTTTTCAATGAAGATCACATGCTTTTGTAAGTTTGGAAAAAATTGTTAAGCAGCACGTTACATGCACAGTATATAATATTTTTCCATGCTGCTTCATCCAGCCTAATCCTATGGGACACGGAGCCTGCCTGAGAAATGGGCAATGCTGTTGATTCCCAATGAAACCACTAAGAGCAGAGAACTTCTAAGCCCTCCGGGACATGGACATGCAAACTTCATATCCCTCCCACCTTTATGATGGCTGCAAAGCTTTAAGCCTGGCTGCCATGTGAAAGCTAGGGCTTATCTTCAGCTGAATTCACAGAAACCTACTTTGGCTGCTTTTAATAACCCAGAGTATGGCTTAACTTGGTGCTTCCCAAGCTATTTTCTCTAGCTGTTTCTTCCTCCCTGAACTCTGTTCCTCTCTCTAATTAGCTCAGGCCAGACCCATCGTGTCCTGGTGATTCTGCTTCCAGCCTCAGAGCCAGCTCATGTCTTCCCCTCACTGCTGTCCTGGGTCGATCTTGCAGCCCCCTGCACCCCCACTGTGGTGGGGACATGCCCTACAGCTTGGGAATAGTTGCCGTAATTAAACCGTTTAAAATTGAGAAGCTTGCAGGGTTTGATTTATGGGGAAAAGCCATAAACTAAATATAGCTTCACTAAACAATGAATAAGTCGGGATTAATAGTTTGGCAGAAATAAATGGCATGCATGTTCACTAGAACAAAGAAAATCATTAAACAGGAGCGTGGAGTGAGAAGTGAGGCGGTGAAACTAAACTCAGCAAATCCCCCCAAAGTACCACATGATCTTCTCTGTGAAATGACCCTGAGGAAGAAATTTTCTTCCATTCCTGCCCCCTACCTTCTTTTTCCCATCTTTTTTTCTGCATTTCTTCATGCCTCCACCTCCCGTCCTCCTTGCACCATCACCCCTTCTCCTCTGCATGCTGCCTTTGGCTCAGCCAAGGTGAGGATGCTCTAGCTGGACGGCACAGGCAGGGGTTGTGGGTAGAGATGTGCAGGAGCCCCATGTGCCTGCCTGCTCCATGTGATGATGCTGGAGTGCCTCTTCAGGTTCTCTTGTAAGTTGGCAGTGGTCCTGGTGCTTCTCAATGGTCATTATGGGATGGCATATCCTCAATGCCCTGTTGATAGATCTAACAGACTGGAGATTGCTCGAGGCAGGTGTTGTTGTGAGGCCTAATTTTGCTGGCATTAAATGCTAATTCTTCTTCTTTTTTTTTTTTTTTTTTTCCAGGAGCACTTAATTGCGCTGTTTCAAAACAGGAAGTCTATGTTAAAAAGCTGTGTAAAACCATTATGTTGTAGCCAACATTCTCAATGGTCATTATGGGATGGCATATCCTCAATGCCCTGTTGATAGATCTAACAGACTGGAGATTGCTCGAGGCAGGTGTTGTTGTGAGGCCTAATTTTGCTGGCATTAAATGCTAATTCTTCTTCTTTTTTTTTTTTTTTTTTTCCAGGAGCACTTAATTGCGCTGTTTCAAAACAGGAAGTCTATGTTAAAAAGCTGTGTAAAACCATTATGTTGTAGCCAACACTCCAGGCTTTTCTAATTAGGTCATTTGGAAAAAAGATGACCTTTTAGTTTCTGCGCTGCTTTTCTAGGGTCACATGTTTCTAATTATCATTTGTATTTTACTTTGCTAAAGCTGTTGACAAGCTGTTACTGTGTGCGCATGTGTGTGTGTCTGTGTTTTGGTTCGTGTGAGAAAGAAAAAGAGGGCAAGAATGAGAGACAGTACACACGCTTTATAGGGTTGCTGTCTGCAAACATTCAGCCAGCAGAAGAGGACAGAAACACGGTGTGCACTAATTTTAAGCTGGTCCAACTGAAAGCAGCTGAACCTGTGCAATGAGGAAACCCAAAGGAGTTTTCCAGTGTTTGTGTCCTTTTCAGCCAAGCTTCCCTTGAACTTGTCCAAAATCACTTCACAAGTGTTGCACTTTCCTGGGCCAAGCATCATGTAAAACGGACCATGAGGAGAGAGCAAGTGGCTTCTTGTTGTGTTTACAAATGCTAGCCATGAAGTCAATGAAGAGATAACTCTGTGACTGGGCACAATACAGAAAGAAAAAAATTTAAAAAGGAAGAAAATTTGCATTTTTCAAGTTGGATCTTGAGTATAGAAAATCTGCCATCAGACTCAGGGAGAGGTTACAATTGCTCGATTCACACTGAGTCTTGCACTCAGCCCTTATAAAGAGCACAGCTGTAGACCAACCTGCACTTCTTGCAGAACAAGAAGAAACTAGCAGGGCCTTGACCTCTGCGTGCATTAGTCCGTTCATGCCTAACAGCACAGAGACACAGAGCAGCTGCTCTATGAGGCAAGGGCAGCATGTCATGTCCTAGGCACTGAGCCCAAATGAACATGAAGCTCCAGGCATAGAGTTCTGGGTGTAGATGGCACTGGAAGGAAATAGGTGCTATGCTCAGGAAAGCTGTGAGAGCCTCTCTGGAGCAGCACAGGTATGGCCACAGCTCTCTGCTGCAGGCATAGGGGTACTCGAGTGCATGAGGAGACTGCTGACTCCTCTACACGGAGTGTTTGCTGTGGGGCAGCAAAGCAATGTGCAGCTCCTGTCCAGGGCTCTGGCAAAGGCACAGTGCTCTTGGAGTGAAA
>NW_010429778.1:26775-27259 GCF_000710305.1 Buceros rhinoceros silvestris | reverse complement strand
GGGAAAGAGACATGCAGGAGATTTTGTCAAAGATGACAACACATGTAATCTCTTGCACTAGAACTGAGCTTGTGATTTCATCTGTTGGTTCTGAGCTTGAAAATAAAAGGTGTTGCTGCTTTGAATCACAGATCCATTCATGAACTTTGGAATCAGACCACCACTCATCTAGAAGACAGTTTTTCCACTGTCTGCTTCAGCTGAGGGTTTGGTTCTTAATTGGCAGCTACTCTATCATATATCCCTGCTTAAACTGTGGTAGGTAGTAGTAAATTTTGTGGTGCAATGAACTGTTAATAATTTAGAAGACCTTCTGACCCAGCATAGTTGTTCACTGGGCACTCATGATTATTTCATTTGTACAGTAACTGGAAAATGAAAACAAGATCCTTGAGATCTGACACAGGGTTGTACTCACTGTTCTAGGAATGAGTTTCATCTCATCATTTCTTATAAGAAAAATCTGTTTACAAAGAAGACTGAA
>NW_010429778.1:19209-26676 GCF_000710305.1 Buceros rhinoceros silvestris | reverse complement strand
GGAAAGAGTTCCCATCTGTGAGTACTGCCTTATGAAGATTATGCTATAGTTTCATGTGAAAGAGAGCGAGTGTATTTTATTTCAGGAAAGTTCATGAGGCAATTCATAATGAGAACGTATTTTGGTCAATTTTTATTGAGAATGCATCCCACAGGTTGAAAATTGGTCACGTAATAAGAGCATGGGCAAATCACAATTACTGTGTGTGGCCCCGATTCAGAAGAGCACCGAACAGGTGCTGGATGTTAAACTTGAGGTTTTGGATGTCAGTTTTGAAAAAAGGCACCAATATTGCACAGGCTTCCCAGCTGCAATCTGAAATGTTGCTATGACAGTTTTCAAGGTTTCTTTAGTTCTTGGTTAACTGTAGGTGGTTTCCAGGAAGAGACACAAGTCAGCATTTGCAGAAAGCTGAGGTACCTATAAATGTATGTTAAAATCTAGTGTATTTTTTTATTTTGTGTGAGTATCTCTGTGTATACACACACAGGCACAAACATACATGCATGTGATTTTCCAGCTTTCACTTTTATTTGGTGTCTGGTGGTGCTATACATACCATCAGCACTGTGTAGGTCTATGATAATAGCTCGTGCACAGCACAAATATCTAGCACAGGTGCCCAAATGCTGTGGCACCTACTTTGTGATCATCTTTTACAGTACTGTGTGATGATGCTGCTGCACTCGGGTTTGGAGATGCGTAATGTCTTCTGCGCTCTTTGTGTCTTTCTGCTTGAGCAGCCACTTGATTTCACAGAGAAAAAGATCAGACACACCAATTTCTGTGAAAAGATTGTACTTAATGTGTTAGAATGGCAGTACCAACCTGAAAACCAACCAACCAACCATATCACAAGCACCAAAAAAAAAAAAAAGAAGCTTTTAATCTTGGTCTGAAAAATGCTTTTCAAAATTGCTTCAAAAGTAAGTTTAGTTACAGATGTCCAGCCTGGAAAAGAGGTAGCTTAGCACATTTTCAGTGTAAAACCTTTTGTTTTCTAAGGAAAAGAAAAACGTTAGGCAAGACACACATAATTTGCTATCTTATCTTCAAGAGTAACAGCAAAATTTTGGTAGTCAAGGAGTGAGGACACTGCTCAATCAGTGCTTTGAGGATTTCTGTTACGAACAAAATAACAAACTGCTGATGAGGTCTACTCATGAAGTCATAGAATCAGTATCATAGCATGGTTTGGGTTGGAAGGGTCCTTAAAGATCACCTCTTTCCAACACCCCTACAATGGACAGCGATATCTGATTGCTCAAAGCCCCATCCAACCCGGCCGTGGTTATATGTTGTGCAGTGTGTCAAACTGCACAGTTATCATGTGAAATTAGTTCCATTCAAATCTCCATGGGGATGTTTTGAAGACACCTGAACTTCACAAAGACCACCTGCATGCTTAAAGGGAATCACACATTTACTCACTTCACTCAGTGTCGTGGTTACTCGCGTAAGGTCACACTTGGACCCAAACTGGAGAAAGGCCTCAATTACTCCTGGTTTCACATATGTTGGCTTGGCTCTTTCTTAATGCCAGTCTAGCACCTAATCTCTGGGTTTGCATTTCCTTTTTCTCCTCTCCCCATTTCTACAGCTATAACAGTCCTGTCATCTCAAGATCTATATAAGAAGAGTTACAATTAACCAAACATTTTGATAACCTAAGAGTAGCAGGAGCAATAGTTCTGGCCAGTGCCTTAATTCTTGTGTCAGAGCATTTCTGTCAGTGTTACTTATATGATGCGTTGCCTTGAGCAAATAAAATAAGTAAAAAGAAGTTCCTGAGTTTATAATTGAGCTTGTTGAATATCTTCCAGGTCTTCTCTGCCCTGTATCCTACAGAGAAGCAGCAAAATGTACGCAGAGCATAAGACTCAAAAACCATCAGAAAACCTAGAAAGAAATGGTTAAATTGACCTACATACTGGTAATTTTGCTGACCAGATTATTTAAAAGGCTAAAGGGCTACAGATGTCAAATCCATATATGTATCAGGAAAATGATCATGATAATCACAGCTTATAAAATAGAGCTGAAATGCTTCATTAGGTACTGACAGTTTCTAAACCATGTTGTCACTTTCTGAAAATGTGTCACACTGGCATTTTTTTTTTTCTAGATATGGAGAGAAAGAAATAGAGAATTGTACTGTGAAGCAGGGATGAGCTGAAACAAATCAAAAAGGTCTCTTAAAGAGATCACCATTCTTTTTCAAAAATGTGTCACACTGGCATTTTTTTTTTTTCTAGATATGGAGAGAAAGAAATAGAGAATTGTACTGTGAAGCAGGGATGAGCTGAAACAAATCAAAAAGGTCTCTTAAAGAGATCACCATTCTTTTTCAGCAAAGCAGGACAATGTATTAAATAAAACTGCTCTTAACCTGTTGGGCACTTGAATCTCTTGGGTTTCCTGTAGTTATTCTATTGAAAAGGAGGCTTAAGAAGTACCGATTTCAACAGCTTTTCAATTGCCTCTAGCTCCATGTATGGAAAAGGAAAATTTAAAGGTAAATTCATTGCTGCTTTTGTACTACAGTAACTGGCACTTGAAATTGTTTCTTTTTAAAAGCTTTTGCTTTGTTGTTTGGGTGTTGTTTTCTTTTTTTTTTTTAATTTTTGTTTTGGATAATTTGTTTTATGGTTTCTCCAATACAGTTTACTTGTTAGTTCTAAGGATACAAAACAACCTGTATTTCTCTCAGGTACAGACACAGTCCATCATTTTACCAGGGTAATTCTTGAAAAGAGAGGATTATTTCACTCAAAAGTATGACATATCCTTGTGGGCAATATATACCCTTGTGTAGTCAAAAGGAACTATATGAATCTAAGCCCCCTTTTCAAAATGAAATTCAAGTGATACTTAAGTAATGACTGTGCCTATTTCTGCATATCTTAACAACGATGCCTTTAATGGAAGCTCCTTAAGATAAAATAAGATCCCCAGTTTGGTTCTACAGATATGCAGCACACAGGAAAAGCCACCAAACTGATCTGTGAAGTCCTTCTTGCGGGGGATTTCCTAGCAAGAACAGCTTTTCAAGTGAGCTAAAAAAGCTTTTAGAAGTGACATAAATAACCATTTTCCATCTATTAGATATAACCATGAAAATAATTCTCCCTATAATATGAAGGAATCATGAGGCGGCTCTGGGTTACACCCCTTTCACATGTTTCATAAGGATTCATAAGGATTCCTCTTCCTTTCTTCTTCTTCACATACTTTATGGTTATCACAGCATTGTTGTGCCACTAGACCTGGGAAGCAGGCAATGAGTTGGCATAAATGAGTTACAGATGTACTGTACCGTGGCAATAATCCTCATCCAGATAAAGAAGGTGGCAAGGAGACTTCAGCTATGCTTGCGCCTGAAAGAATGAGGCTGGGCCCAATCCTATTAGTAGGGAGGAGAATAAAAAGTAATTACCTGAGAGGTGGTCAGGTCATTTAAAAGCCAGGCGAGATCATCTTATATTTTAAGCTATTAAATGAAAAAGAGGGGAACGTTTACCTATTAAGATCATTTCCTAATCATTCTTACAAGGTTTTAATGAGTGACAAACTGACTCTGGATACAAATTTATGATTTCCCAAAATAACAATTTGATTGGTTTGAGTGATGTCTTACATCAAGTAATCACAGTTAATTTTGCTTCTGAAGCGATTTGCCTTTGCCAGTCTATCGTATCTTCCATGAGCACAGCAGTATTTCCATGGGTGTTTCTTTGTTCTTTGTTGGGTGTAATCCCCAGTGCCCAGGGAGAGTTTTTTTTCTCAAACCTTTCTTCCTGTCCTAAGCACGGACCGGCTCACAGATACGTGTCTACTTGTCTAGCTGTTTCTCTACCTGAACCTTCCTCATGCTACTACTGTGGACTTCTAGCCTCCTTGAAACCTCAGTTTCTTAGTAGGGTGGGAAAGAGGAAATAATTAAAATGAGAACAGTAACCAGAAGCAGCCTGCGTGGTGGCTTTTTTCCCCACCACCATCTCTATGACATCAAAGGAAGCTCGGAGAAGAGGAAATTGTCCCTAGCTGCTTTCCTGATAGCATGGGCAACAGAAAAGAGGGAAAGGACAGATGTGCTGCTTCTGGCTGCATGAAGCTAGTCTTACACTTCCTTATGCAACCACAACTTGCCCGAGAAATAACGTTGACACACATCTTGCATTGGAAGTACTGAAGCTGCATTTTTTCCACTTTGATGACAAAGTCAGGCCTGGGAACTAGTGTTACACACCTAAATAAATATGGTTTGCCTTGAAGGGAATGGCCTCAAGAAGGGGAGTTTATTATTTCAGATAAAGTACTCGTATGAAATTCTCTGATGTAAATGACTGCCTCTCTGATGCAATTGCCCCGAGTCTGTATGCGTGCATGTGTGGATGAAGGCTGTAGCAAGCGGGGAGGCAAAGATGAAAGAGTGGCAGCATTATTGCCGGCTGGAGGGACGAAATTATTACAAAGGAAAAGTTAAGTCATAAACCACTCTGCAACAACGGCAGAGGACTTGCTTAGAAATGTGGATGCTGTTGGCTGACTCGCAGCACAAAACCAGGCAACTGCTTACCAGATGTCTTCAGCTGTATGCGTGCTACCCTGGCTATGTATGCAGCCCATCACATACCGCAACTGTGTTGCTCGGGGTGGGCTGTGAGAAACAGAAAGGAAGGCCAGAGCACAGTTGACATTTTTCCTTTTTACTGTTTGTTTTATATCCTCCCACTCCTCATTTTCCTCCTCCTACACCCTGGTGCTGCATACTGATGAGAAAATACTTGGTTCAGACCCAAGCAGTTATTTTTGGTTATTAAGGTTGGTGGTGACTGCCCAACCTACACTTTCTAACTTGCCAGAGCTGCTTGGGGTGGTGGGGTTTTGCATTGTCAGCATTTAAGGGCACATTTAAAAAAGATTCTGAAAACAAAATACTCACCCATGGTCATACATATATGCACGTATCTAGGCACAGAGGAACGTCCGAGGAAAGCCTTCCATCCCATACATTGAATGAAGTAAGAGAAACATTATCTTTTGTCAGGTTTCACAGATACCACGTCCTTTCCACCTCTTGTGAGCAACACCTGCAAAAAGCTGGAAAAATAACAAAGGAAGATTTCAGATGATGAAATGAGACCATGATGTAAGATGAGTATGCAACTGGAAGGATATGGGAACAAGTGGTATCACAAGAGGATATATGTGTTACTGTGCACTTGAAAGTGAGGTCCGTAAATTAATACAAAAAAAGCTAGGAAAAGACCTGGGATGAAGTGTTCTGATCACTGAACTTCCTCTTCATTGTTTGTGGGAGACAAGAAATCAAAGAAAACTCTAGTAACTAAATGGGGAATTCAACTGCCCTTCTAGACTTTTCATACAATGAAAAACAAACCATTTCCCAGCCCTGGATCTGCTCAGCATCTTTGTCTTTCCCAGGTGAGCTTTGACTGAGACAATCTCACTAATATGTTCACAACAGGACTCACATTCCAAGTGAGATTCAAGCTGAAGCCTATTTTAGACTAATGCTTTAGGCTGCACTTCCCTGATGGGGGTGAGAAAAGTGAGGAGCAGGTACACTATGGTGACACACCATATGGCCACAGTGTGGTCTTTTTTCTCTCTGGATTTGTGTCGCATGTTTTGGGTAGTTATGACCAATGAGACAAGAATAGCAGCAGAGAGGACTATGACAACTTGTGATATTTTTCAGTTATTCCGTTCTCCAATCTTCCAGACCTTAAGATGATTTTCAGATAATTTTCTTGAAAGAATTTGGGCCAGAAGATGCCAGATTGTCAGGTCCTTTCATCGTTTTATGGGAGGTGATGACTGCAACCACCCTGGGCTTGGACACAGAGCATGTCATCCTGCTGCAGTCATGCCAGGGAGCTAACGAAGCTTCTGGTAGGAACTTGAGCAAAAATATATGCTAACCTGTAGCTAAAACATGTGCTGTGATTTGTTTTAGGTAAGCTGTCTCAGGAAAGACTTGTTGAATACTCATTTCTATTGCCAATTGCCTTCTACAGTCAAGGAAAAACTGCGTGTTCCTTCTGAAATTGCAGTCAACATCATGATCCTGGATGTTGGCAGGAGGCATTGCCTTTTAGATATCTTGCTTTAGGAAGTCCTGCTGTGCCCGACATGCTAGTGCTGGTGTTCACCGTGCCCCCTGGACAAGGAGCGTGCTGGGAATGCCCGTGTAGGCAGTGGAGCATTAAAGCTGTCCTGGTTTAGGCCCCTTACTGGTCTTCCTTTACAATCTCCTGTGATACATACCCAAGGATCCTTTGCACTGGGGTGTCTCAGTCACTTCACATCACAGCGCACGAAGCAGAAGGCAGCTCCATCCGCCCAGGAGCTGTAATGCATGACAGCTGTGATAGCAGCTGAGGCTCTGTCCTCCTGGCTGCAGGAAAAGGGCCTAGAAAAAGGTCAGCAAATCTGTACAGAGACGTTGTCATGATGCTCATTTCTTTGTGTAGCAGCTGAGTTGTTTTGTTCAACATTTTAAAGTGAGAGTTTGGGCATACCTTGCTCCAAAGAAAGTCACAGCTACCTTTACTGCCCTGATGGTCAGTGTACCATGACTGTCATGGGGAAGGCAGTGATTATCTCCTTGGAGTCAGATGCTTGAATGTCTCCAAGGTCCCAGATGGGAGGGAGGGTGGCTCTGCCTGCAAAGCAAATCAGTGTTTCCCCTGTTCGTCCCCAACCTGTGATAGACTCTGCCTGCCCAAAGCAATCTTGACAACACTCACACGCCTGTAAACACCAGTAAACCAAGTACACTAAATCTACGCATGGCTATTTTTGGTAAGCTAAAGGAAAAATAGCAGCCTGCATTGGGAAAGTCTGGGAGTCTGCCAAGGCCATGATGTAAAGCTTTCCAAGTGAATGCTATGGCTGAATCAGTAAAAGCATGTCTGAGTCAGGATATGCTGTAAGATCTTGCCTTCTGAAATTAAATCCCTCCTCTCTCACTGAGAGGTAATATTTGATGTTGTTAACCCTTTCTCCTATGCAGAGGAATAACATTAAACCTGCATAATTCAAAATCTCCATTTAATTTAGGAGGAAATGCTTTGTTTAGTATTCAGCATTTGGCTGCTAACAATGAAGTCTGAATCTACTAATGAAGCCAGAAATTCCCAATGGAGAAATAATGAAAACCACTGGTATTTTCCTAGAGTCTTTTTATTCTTAAATCACATGAGTGGATTTTTGCACAACAGTCATATTCAAATAGCTGCTAGCTCACAAAAGAGAGCAACTTTGAACAATGTATTTCCATATTTCTCCTCTAAGTTTTCCTTTGTATGTGTCCCGTTTCAACTAGGCTTATGGTTGATTTTCTTCTTCTACAAGATATAGATATAGTTGTTAGCAGAGCGGTCCCCTAAAAGGAAAAGGATTCAGCAACAAAATACTTGTCCATGTTGCTGGAGCAGG